>NC_046372.1:29831014-30016693 GCF_011125445.2 Fundulus heteroclitus
GTGCTTTCAGCTGGTATGTTCATTAATGTGCATTTTCCTAACTTGACTTAACAAACAATGCAGAACATGACCATAGAAGCTGGAAGTCAACGACTCCATGCAATCGGGTCGGCCTCCTCAGATAGATATATTTTTTCTTCTAAAATGGAATTACACAGAAATTGACTGCATTGCATTACAACTACCGTCTATTTGGAATATCGATTTGGATTATGACGATTTGATTATTTCTGAATACGAACAAAACGTGTTTAAGATGGAACGGGCGAGATGGCCTTTTCTTTCTGGATCGGTGCAATTTAAATAAACTGAACTGAATTGAAATCAAGCCGGATGTGAAAGGAGAGCAGAGCAGAATAAGCGCTCAGGGTGGATGGGCACAATAAAGAGAGAACATGTGTATCTGTTATTATGAGTGTGTCTCAGCTTAGTGGCTGTGGAACCTGACCTTGGCGCTTCTAGTTTTTTTTTCTTTTCTTTTCTTTTCTTTTTTTGCAGAATGCCTCTCCAGCAGCATGCCAGCCGGCTGTAAAATAAAATGGTGGACGGCATGCACGCAGTAAATCAGAAATAGCTGCGCCGCTGAGCTTTGGATGTGCTTTAAGAGTCCCACGCTGTTGTAAAAAGGTGCTTGTAACCAGCAGTCTGAAGCAGGATGATCTCTGAGAGAGAAACAGGGCACTTTCTGAACCTTTTCCCAAACTGTGATCAAATAGCAGAATCGACAACCTGCCAATTAAATGCCCCATGCATTACTTTTTTATTCCTTTCCCCGACATATTTTCCCCCCCCTTTTGTTGCGTTTTGCCTTTTTTCACCCCTTATCCAACCCTAATTTGAGCAGCATTAGATAGGTGGAAACGGGTGTGTGCAGCATTTCTCCATACCAGCAGAGGGCATTGCTAGATGACATGCAAAACTGATGTGCTCGAACAAATCACAAATCTGTGATTAATTAAGGAGGAAACATTCTCGTCTTTGTTCTCTTATTTGTTGTTGAGTTTGTTCACATGCAAGTTTCAGTTCATTTCACGTTGTTATTTTGACTCGGGTGCCCTGCCTCCGCTGGCACTGCCTCCATATAGGCACACACACCCACCCACCCACACACACAAACACACACACACACACACACACACACACACAGTGGCCTATAACTTCAAATGACTCGATTGTTCTACTTTCTTCATCTGGTTCTCCAGTATATGGGTCGCATGTTTTGGAAGGTGGAGTTGGAAGAGATGTGGGAATTGGCACATTCATTTTTTTTCTTTTTTTTTTTTTGGGAGCATTTTGCCCATTTTCATTTCAGGAGTCACCTCCAAACCCTAATTAACAAGCAAAGCCATCAAATCAAACTTTACCAGTCCCAAAGGTGCTTTTAGCAGGCAACTGGCACAGACATTTTCCGTGCCACTTTCTCCTGCCACCTTTAGAGTTAACTCACGGCAGATTCAGGTTGCTCATCTCTCTGCGTCTCTGTGTGTTTGTGTGTGTGTGTGTATGTGTGTGTGTGTGCGTGTTGGGAGAAACACGGGGGCCAGAGTTCATTGGGAATGACAAGTGCCGCTGCCGTCGTGAAGGGCAAAAGATCTGGAGACGTCAAACCCTTCACAGGCTCATCGCCCATGTGTGAAGTTACCGTTGTGTGTTGCTAATTTGCAGCGTGTGTGTGTGTGTTTTCATGCAATCAGTGTGTGTGGCTGCGCTTTAGAGCGCGTTTGTATGCATGCGCTCATGTCAGAGGCGACAGGCGAGTGTTAGATGTCAGCAGAGGTGAGAAACTGTGGAATATGGAGAGCAGCAGAGTGGTGCTCCGTGTGACACCAGCCCTGTACACAAGGGTTAAGCAGGGACTGGGGAATAGTTCTGAGGTAATAGCATGGGGGCGGAGGGTTGATGAGGAGTGAACAAAGGTGATGCAGTGTTTCACAGACACGACACCCTGATATGCTTTGTTGGCTCATTTGATAGGAGCATGTGAGTGAAGGAGTGCGCCCTCGGGGGAAATTTAATAGCAGTCAACATCAGACTTTGTGCTATGAAAGTAAAAAATAGGGTAAATATACAGGGCTGTGATAGCGGAATAATTCAGCAGTGCATCAGGATGGCGATGTGTAGCCAGGGCTCCCCTGCTCTCTTAAACCAATATGACCTGGCTGCTGGTGGCTTTATTTGAATCATGATTCAACATGGAGCTGATAGGAAAGCTTTGGTGTTCCCATAGTGAAAGCGTTCATCAAAAAAACTAGGAGACCCCGGTTTTTTAATTTCATTTTTATTTATTAACTCTCATCAGCTCCACAGAACAATATTGGAATCCTACCAACAATGTCTTGCAGAAGTATTTTTTATATATCTTATATTTTGATATACATTTTGTCACATTAAATCATCAGAATTCCAAGTATTTTATTGGGATTTATGTGATGAACCAACATGAATTAGTATGTCATTGAAATGTGAAAAGTGCAGCTGCAAATATTTTGAGGTATGCCAGTAGGTAAAACCCAAAAAATGGACCATGGGACAGGAGTTTCTGTCATTTCTCTTCCTGCAAAACAGCCCATCTCAGGCAAATTGGATGGCTAATGTCTCTGAACAGTCTGTTCAGGTCTGTCTTTCCAATCGAATTTAGGTCTGGGCTTTGACCGGACCATGAGGTGCGTGAGTATGGTTTGATCTAAATCCGGTGTTCTGTTCAGCTGCACATTGAATGTCAGTCCCAGTCTCATGTTAGGTGCAGGTTTTCATTCTAGATTGTACTGAATTTAGTTTTGTCCACCATCCCCTCTTTTTTTATCATGGCTAAAAAAAGGCATTCCCATGTTTCAGTCATTGCATATTATGGTGATGTGACGAGTCGTTCCTCTACAACCAGTTGTAGATCTATGCAGCGCCTCCTGGGTGACTTAGTTTTAATTCAATAATTATTGCTATGTTTGAGTGGCATTCCGGTTAAGGTGGACGGTTATGTCTTTGTAGGATCAGAGTCGTGCCTTGCTCTATCCATTCTCAGATGATGGATCGAAAAGTAGTCTCTGGGATGTTAAAAGCTTGCTGGCATTATGTTTTAAGACATAACCATGATTTTAAATTCTCGGCAACATCTTCTCTGTCGGGTCTGCAGTGTTCTTTGGTCTTCTTCATACTGTTTGCTGCCTAAAAATCCTCTGACGCCTTCACAGAACAACCACATTTACAGATTACATTTTTTTTTTATTACATGAGAGCAGTGTGTTTGCAGTGGACTTAATTTAGGGGTTTTACAGCTGCTCGGTTATTTAGAGCCGAGGAGATATGTGCACCACACTTATAACAGGCTACGTGTTGTTTTCCTTCCGCTTCCCAGCTATTTGCTACTGTGTAGCTGTGTGACTTTCAAGTAAAACACATTAATGTTTGTTGTAACATGACGAAATATGAAAAAGTTTCTAGGAAAGTGTAGCAGGGAAACAATAAAGCTTCTATAAATCTTGTGGCACATAACTACTTGTTAATTGTTGCAGTGCAGCCATTGCGGTCTTATCAAGGTCCCATACTAGATAATAAACATTCTCAAGCATGTTCAACAACTGGACCAGAATTTTTTTTTTTTTTTTTTTTTTTTTTAAATTGTTGTGACCATTGTGAAGATTTTCTTTCAGGTATTGTTTTGAGTAATAATTTCCCTTTATGCTGCCTGTTTAGCATGCATACTGATAGTCAATGTAGTGAGATGCTAATTAAAATCTTGTGGTTTCTTACTTTAAAAGATACACTCCACCCTCATGTCATTAGCCTCTATCCAAATTCCCTTTATCCTTCAAAACCTAGTGTGCGTATGGAGAGTACGCATTCTTTGTTGCGCCACTGTTATCCTTTAGGGTCATCTTTCTCACCTTTTCCTCATAGTCTGACGATAAAGACGTGTGTCATTTTAAAGAACCTGTTCTAAGAGGGGAAGGATAACACAGAGATAATGTGATTGAAGAGAAAAAAAAAAAAGGTTTTATGCGATGCACAATGACAGTTTTGTCACTTTTTAGTCTTCAGAATGATTAGCTTCCCGTATCTCTCCTGCTCTTTATTGCAGCTTATAATTGCAGAGTGGAAAGTGGGTGTGGACTTCCTAGGTCTGAAACGTTTTCCCGACAATGTTCTTTTGGTCAGCCATCTTGTCTTGGGATTAAACCGCACTGAGAACTGCAGCACAAAGGTCTGATTCCTTATTGTGCTCACTCTCCACCTAATCCATCTCATGCCTGTCCGGCTTTGTATTGGGGTTATGCACAGATGCCTTGCATCGCCATACTTTTGACTGCTGGTTGAGGAAGAAAAGTGCTGGCTTCAACCTTGCAGGGGTCTGTAACCTTTCAGGAGGGGCATGCTTCATGTTTAACTATACATTTTCATCACTTTCATTCACCCTTACTCTTTCCCCACGCCTTTTTTTTTTTAATAGCTGCCGGTATTGTCTTGGTCCTTGCTGACAACAAAGGGGATAAATGCAATGCCTACTGTAAGTCCCTGTGGTTAGGCCTTGGACATGACACGTGTCAGCCTATGATAAATTGGCTATGTGTCTGTTCAATTTCAAATGCAAAGCTCTGGAGAGGGAGGAAGAGAGAGAGAGAGAGAGAGAGAGAGAGAGAGAGAGAGAGAGAGAGAGAGAGAGAGAGAGAGAGAGAGAGAGAAGAACATGATGGAGAATTGGGTGAAAGAGAGAGTGCAAGAGAGGGAGAGAGATGCCGACATATTTCTGGCACGGGTAGAGAGAAGGATGCCTCAGATGCTGGATATTGGTGTGTGTAGTACAGATAAGGCATTGCACAAGTTTGAGAGCGGGATGTCCATGTCCCGGGTTTTGGGAGGTGAAATTTTGGCAGCAGGACAGGTGTTAGAGAGTGGAGGAGGAGGAGGAGGAGGAGGAGGAGGAGGGAGGGAGGGAGAAAGAAGGAAAGACAAGGAATGAAAGATGAGAGAGCTCTTTTCACAATGCTGATGAATCACTTTTTGCTCGCGTATCCACAAGCAGCGAAAAACAAATTAGTGTCACCTCACCCTATTTCGCTTGCATACGTGTGGGACTAATTGCCTGTTTTTTTTTTTTGTTTTGTTTGTTTTTATGCGTCCTTCACTTTTGTCTTTGGTATGCTTCAGTTAGGCGAATAAAGAACACTGGGTGGGACATGGGGCTTTGAAAGTGAAACAAAAAAAAACAAAAAAAAAAAAAGAGGGCGAAAGAAAAGAACCATGCGGCACTTTCAGGAGATGCAGGGCTAATAATCTCCCTGTGCTAATCAGTGCAGCTGGGCTGGAAGAGTTGGCGCTCCGACACCCGGCAGCCATGCGGCGTTAGGGGAAGAGGCAAGGATGTGAGCCAAATCCAGCTTGTATCTCCCAAGCAGATATTCATTTGAAGGGGGGTGGGGGGGTGGGGTGAAGAGAGTGCAAAAAGCTGCTTCTGTACCTTGGGATGCCTTAGTGCCCGTTTGATGCCTCCATGTGAAAAAGAGAAAGGAATGGTGCTTTCTCCTAACAATTTTTCTGCAAGGTGACAAAGCCGATATTATGGTAATGTCGTTCTAATCACAGAATGAGATATCTCCTAGAAAAGCCCTGGCAAGAGCGCCCTCCCCTCAAATATCTCCGGGTCTCCCAGAGTGTGCCCTCCTTTTATGCATCCGCTCCCCCTTCCCAACCTCTTCACGATTTAAGGCCTGAAATTCTCCCCTCACAGCTGTGGATCTCCAAATGTTTGATCCATTATGCTTATTTTGGTTACTTGGCAACTTGGCATCGCTATTATTATGCTCATCTCTTTATTTCTTTAAAAAGCAAAAGATCAGATTTTGGAACCCCCCCCCCCCCCCCAACCCCCCATCAATGATGTGCAGGCTGTTTTGACCTTTATATGCCGTCTCCAGGTGTGCTCAGGCAGCACGCCACTAACGCAGAAAAAATTTGATCACCGGGTTACTGCGCTTGCTATCCTAGAGGCCTGCGAGGAGAGGCTGCTGACATCCATGCTAAACCGATCCGCTCAGAAAGCTGGAGGAAATCTGGATAAGATAAAGGTGAAACAAAGGCGAAAGAGACAATAGGGTAATGGAAGGAAATGTTCAAAACCGTGACTCTGCTGAGCCAGGAAATGTTTTTTTTTTTTCTTCCTCTTTCGTTGTGATCCATCCACAGCTGAACTCTCTGACACCTCATCTGCTGTGCTGACGCTTAATTGAAGTGGGTTTGTCTCATCCCCTCTCTCCCATGATCCTCTGCTCCATGGGTCAGCAAGGGGTGGGGGGGAAGCCCCCTTGAGTGCGTGGCATTGGTCGGATTGCTATTTGCCTCCTACCACCACTTTGAAAGGATGTTAGATTGAAGTTATTTTATGCTTGGGTTACCTCCTTCCTCCACTCTTCTGCATCGTATCTTCTGCTCTCTTCTCTTTACCTTTTTTTCTTTTTTTTTTTTGCTCAACCGCTCCCTGATCCCACTATTCTTAAAACCTCTCATGCAGCAAGAAAAGAGGAAGCCACTGTGAAATTGTTGTGGTTTTATGGGGGTCCCGTAGTTGAATGGAGATTTGTTTCCTTGTTGTGCTCAGGTATATCCAAACTATCGTATTAGTTCTAGATACCACAAATGTGTTTCCTAATTGTGTCTAAGAGTGTTAAAGAAGAAAAACAGCGCCTTGCAAAAGCATTCATCCCCCTATATGAGTTTCACATTTTGCTGTGTTACCGCCACAGACTTTAACGTTTCTTATTCAGATTGTATGTGATATAGCAAGTTAAGCTACCACATATTTATCAAGTAAAAGGAAGATGATATATGGTTAAAAAAAGTTTACAAACAAAAATCTGAAATCTTTGCTCATCATCTGTATTCAGGCCAACTGAGTCAATACGGACCGTCTTTTGCAACAATCGCAGCTGAAAGGCATTCTGGAAGTGTCTTTCAATGCTTTAGAGATCTAGACACTGTGAATTTTGCCTATTCTTCTCAAAAGAATTCAACCTCACTCAGGCTGAATAAAGAGGATTTTTGAACATTAACTTTTAAGTCTTACTGCACATTTCCAATTGGATGTAGCTCCACCACTGACTTGAGTGATGTTTGCTTTGTCCCTGTCACGACTTGTGGCAAATACTCATCTTATCACATATTCCATCTTGCTTCTAGATGCCAGGTGGGTGAGGCGGACCACCAGCAGTTGTCCTTTCGACAGGTTCTCCCATCTAAGCTGTCTCACATCTGATCTTTGCAACTCCTTCAAAGTTGCCATGGGCCTCTTGGGTGCATCCCCAGTTAATGTTCTCCTATCTTGACCAGCCAGTTTTGCTTGATGAAGATGTCCTGGTTTGCAGCTTTTCCAAAACCTTATTATTTTCAAATAATGGACTGAGCATTACTCAAAACAGGTGGACTCTGTTCTAGCAGTTACGTGTCTTCTTAGTACTCGTACTTAGTACTTCTAAGTACTTTTTATTTTGCACAGGATTCTAATATGGTACGTCAGGGTAAAAGTATCATATTCCTTCTAAATTGGTCTCTATAAATTGCCCTTAGGTGTGAGCGTGTGTGTGCATGGTTGTTTGTCCTGTGATAAACTGGCGACCTGTCAGGGGTGTACCCTGCCTCCCGCCCAATGACCATTGAAGATATGCACCAGACTATCAGTTAAAATTAGCTGGTCTCTCACATTGAATTCCAATAGACAAAAACTGAAGTTTGTAGTTGTATTGTGCCCCAAGGTGAAACAAAATTCAAGCTGAATGAATACTTTTCCATGGCACTGTATACAGCCTATATATAAAAGGTGAATCCATTTACAGCTGGTGTCAAGAACTGTCCATCTACAAGGTTAAATTAATCAATTATCCCAGTTTTTTTTGGCAGACTTTAGAGTTTGTGTCAGTTTTACACATAAAGGAAAGTCATTTCTAAGCACCTCACAGCAAGAAGCTGGTTGTTGCAAAAGTGCTAGTGTATGTGCTTGAAAAATGTAAATGTCTATGTCTATGTCTGGGATCCTGTGTGAGGGTGAAGTTCTGTAGGATGTGTGTGCCTATATGTGTGCTCTGGAGTCAAGCCTGTTTGTAGCTCTAAGTGTTGTGCGCATTAGGGGAATGAGGGTAATGATGTGAGAGGCAGTTGTGTTTTGTGCCAGGGCGACCCTGCGGCTCACACCCCATTCCCAGCGCAATGTGTTTCTGATTCTCTCCATCCCTCATCACCAGTCAGCTTCTTCTGACAGCAACCACATACATGTAAAGTTAGCTCACAGGCACGTGCACATAGTCATACCCTCACACTATCCATACGTGAAGTCACACTTGCATGGTAAACACAAGCCCTGCGTGCATGCTGCACATTTGCAAACTATCTATTTGCAACCACATGAAGGTATGCGTGTACACTTCAGCTGTGGAATAAAATTATCCCCTCAACTATTTGCCCATCTCTCCTTTCATTTTTTTTTTTTTTTTGTCTTTCCTCACACGCAGGCGTAGGGCAATATTCAACCTTATTCCGCGGGTGAAATGATAAGGTCACTGCATAAGCAGAAGTCAACCTTGATTCACAATTTTGAGATGCAAACATGTGGGTTGAGTCACATTCGCCTATTTCCCCAAACCTGTCAGAAACATGCCTCTGCATATTGATTCCTCAGTTGTCATTGTGATTAAAAAGATGTCTGACATTGGCCGTATTTCTTTCCGTCTGCCGCTGCGGGGGCCTGCCTGGGACACAAAGGCAAATATGTGACAGAGCCCTTCTCAGCTCTGCTTACCTTTATGGTTCGCTGCAGTAATTGGCCTAGGGTGAACATACCCACTCGACACTGGCAGTAATGTATTTGAAAAGATATTGAAAAAGCTGATGAGGGAGACACAAGATGTGTTGTAGAATACAAAAGTTAATAATGGAGGGGATTTTGATGAATGGCTCTCTAAATGTATCCTGATACGGGTTAAATTGCATTCTTTTTCTCAGTTTTTTTTTTTTTGCTTGCGTGTGTTTTTAATTTATAAATTTCCTCATTGACTAAGCGCAGGTGGTTTGGCCTTAGAAAAGAAAACTTTACACTATGAAGGAGACAGCGAATGTAAAAGAAGCGCTGTTGTTCCTCATGAGTGTTAGAGGAGCTGTGAAACGCTGCGATGCCGTAATAAACGGGTCCGCTGTTCATGTATACAAGAGTCGCGAGCCTAAACCTCATGCAACATGCTTTTGAGTACATTTTATTACAGCATCTATCACCCCCACACTGAGACAGTTGAAAAGAGAGCATGATCTATACAAAAAACATTAATCATCATTCATTGTATGTTAATAAATTCAGAATTTCTCCATTTACTATGCGGACGTCCATGCGTGCTGGAAATGCAACCTTTCCAGAGCTCATAAATCACACACATTGAGTCATCTGACAAAGTACCCCAAACAGAGGCTGAGGCACCACAATCCCTAGGGCACAAACACAAGCCATCTAATGTGGCGGATTCAGTACAGGGGACCGAGGCTTTTCTGATACATCTCGCCGCTGCCAGGCCTTGCAAAATGCAGCGTTTTCCCCCAAACTAAGACAAATAACGGCATCAAAGGGGATTGAGGTGTGTCTTTGGCCTCTTTGGGGGGAGGGGGGGGGAGATTTTTTGAGCACCCATGTACTTTGCCGTTTCTACCTCATTTTCTTTGCAGCCTCTAGCGCTTTAGGACGTGTGCAGACATCAACACTATACAATATCTTTGCCAACCATGGAATAGGAGTAATATTGTGCCTTTCAGTACACACATCAGTGTTGTCATAAAACTTTGGGTTTCATTTTGACGGCTGGCTAAGAGTCATTGGCAGCTCTAGAGGACAAGTGGAGATAACAAGATGTATTTTCCACAGACTTCATGGTCAAGCAGACACTCAAGCAGGTATGAATTAGGTCCTACTTTGGATACCCTGTTTCTTGCTTTGGAATTAAAACTGAACAACCAAGACACACTAAGATTAAGAATTCAAATTAATTCAATGCTATTTATATAGTGCCAATTCACAGCACATATCATCTTAAGGCACATTACAGAGTCAAATTCAATCAAATCCTACAGACAGATTGGTCAAAAAGTTTCCTATCTAAGGAACCCCCCGCAGATTGCATCAAGTCTTGACAAGCAGCATTCACTCCTCCTGAAAGAGCGTAGCGCCACAGTGGACAGTCGTCTGGATTGTTGATGGCTTTGCATCAATCCCTCATACTGAGCATGCATGAAACATGGGTGGAGAGGAAAACTCCCTTTTAAAGATATATAGCCACGTTATATGCTTATAAAAAAGACCAAAACCCATTTGATCATGATAAAATAAAGTTATATACACTAAGCCTCCATCCTGATAATGCATTGATGGTCCTTTTTATGGATAGCCTCAGCACCGGGCGCGATGACCAGATATAAACAGACGTGGCGCCATCTACCGACAGTATCGCAGTACTATCCTAATGCTGGTTTGCTTAATTAATAAATCAGTATTAACAGACCGAGCCTGACCCTCTGCAATGCCTTGCAGTAAAGCGTATTAATTAAATACACCAATCTACAGCAGATTTAAGAACCTCATATCAGAACATTTACTCGCATCAATCAACTCTGCGGTCACATCTAGCAATCGGCAGGTTTAGCGTTTGCTTCAGTGAACACCAACATTCATACTTTATTCCCAGCGACAGTCCAGTCTTTTCCCTCTTGGAATCATGTTTTTCTTTAAGTTTTTTTTTTCACTGGATTTTGGACTGTTCTGCAATGTTTCACTGGGAGATGCTCGTAGCCGTTAGCGGCTTCCATGTTTTATCCCCTGCTGTGCATGCGCAGTGTCGTACTTTCTCTGTTCTTAAAAATAAACACGAAAAGGCTTTATTTACTAACAGATTGAGCAAAAACAATGTGTAAAATGGCAATTCTAATACGTCGGTAGGACTTGATAATCTTTCATAAAAGCTTTGTATGCCACCAGAGTGAGCTACTGACATATAAAAAAAATCGAAATAACATGGCTATGCACCTTTAACAGGAAGGAAAACCTCCAGTAGAGGTTCAAAAAGGTTAGTAGTTATCCTGAGTGGGCCTAAGGAAAAAGTTAACTTTGCAACCTTTTATTGCCCCCTTCATGTTTAAGGGTCTCAAAAGAGATTACAACTCTGAATACACACGTTGACAATAGCTAGATGTATACATAACCAGAAGCATGTCAATAAACACAATTATTGAAAAGTCAATTTGTTTCAGTCACTCAGTTCAAAAAGTGAATAGTTTAAAGTTAATTTGTGTTAATTTTAATGATCAGGACTTACAATGAAAACAAATGTTCTGTTTCTAACTTACAATAAAACCTATCAAAAGAGCGTGTGGCGATCCCTGTTACTTGTAAACCTTTTTTTTCAACCACACTTTTTCTTTCCACTCAATTTCCCATCAGTACGCTTGGATGCATCTCTCTTTGAACAGATGGCTTCGTTCGCAACATCTGTATCTGGCCTACATGTCCTGGGCAGTGTCAAAGACTGTCTGCCTGCCTGCTGGTGATAACATGACTTTTCCATATTAACATCTTTTTTATTGTAATATTCTAATTTTCAAAAGAACAAAAATGTTGTTTAACATTACTTGTAAGACATATTTAGTAGAGTTATCGGTTATAAAAGATGATATGTTACTCTGTGGGTAAAGAATCTAAAGCCTATAGTGTATTTTTAGTTATGTAATTTATTGAGTTGCATCTCTAAAGGACCTTCATAGCTTGAAAGCAATGTTGACAGAGTCATAACTTGAAGAAAATGTGATCATTTCAGCCGGTTGCATCTGAGAGAGGAAAAAAATGTTTATGGACACCATGACGGCATGTAGATAAATAAAAGAGTAACAGGCTTCATGGCACCTTCCTTGTGTCTTTTTTTTGACTCAAAAAACTATCCCTTATCTAGAATCCTGTTCACTGTAAATGTAATCCGTAGATTTCACTGTGGAAACAAATGCAAATGCAAATGCAAAAAAAAAAAAAAAAAAAAAACAAGATAAAAAGATACATGAATGTGCACCTTATCTAAGGAGATAAAAAAATAAATAGCATTCAGTGATTTGTGCACTTGTCAAACATAACACATTCTGTCATTTAGTCAATGTATTGGAGTATTGGCCCAGTGGTAAACAGCTGTGGAGGAGAAAAAAATGCTATAAAAAATAAATAGATAGAAAAAGAGAGATCAAACATGGTAAATATAAAAGCGAGGTCAGATGTGCTCTGGTTGCTGGTTGACTTGACAGGAAGTGAGATCCCACATTCAACTCTGCTTGGGGCCTCCTAAAGCCCAGTGTGGTGCTGGATTTATCTGTTGTGAAAATCTTTGCTATGCTTGTATTGTGCAGTGCAACTGTAATGTTCGACCAGCTTGCGTAATCATTGAAAGGAAATATTAAAAAATAGAACTCTGCTGTAAAACACCTCAGATGATTTATTTTCCAAATGTCTTCACACTGCACAAATAGGTACAAGAATTGTAGATACATTGTTTGTCATTCCACAAATTGCTCAAATCTGGTGCCTTACGGAGATTACCAAAAGAAGGAAGGAAATCTGAACACGCACAATAGCTTTTCTTCTCTGCACCAGTACAGAGCGGGGAGGAGCTGATTTGTCTGCCTTGACTTTGCTAGCCTGAAAATAATGAATGCTATTCAGGTGTAAGAGCGCTATTTGTGCATCTACATGACAGATTAATTTTTTTTTAGCCCGCAGGAAAACGATCTCCATTGTGTCCCCCCTTTATGCAGACTAATCGTGTCTCTTTACCTTTTTAGCAAAGTGGTCACATGCTCGCCGTGTTGTATATACTGGGTTTATGGTTCAGATTAAAAGATTAAAAGCTTTTGTGCTGAAGAAGACAACACAAACAGGCCCCCGTTGAACGCCGCGATCCTGTCAAAAATGGGTTTGAGGCGGTGTTATAGTGGGTGCTGTATGAATTATAAAAGGGATCTTCTGTTGTGCTATTAGAAGGATAATGCCGTCACATGTTAATGACCGGAGAGTTTCCGCTGTGTAGGAACAGTGCCCTCTGATATGCAAAGTACGTGTACTTCGGATGAGGAATTGTGTGTTTGTACAGAAATCTCACGGAAGTAATGCGGTGTCTAAAACAGACAGCATTATTTATCCTTTTTTTTTCTGTCGTTTTCCTCCTTTTTACCCCCCTATGGGAATCTCTGGATCTCTTCCCATCTCCTCTCCCTTGCCCAGGCCCATCCCTGACTCCCCGGAGACAGCAGGACGAGTGGTTATTTCTGACTTTGGAAGATGGTCGTGACTAATTGATTCGACATCTGATAGAATGCGCGTAACATCTCTTTTCCCCGGCTGATCGAGCCTGCGCCACTTGCTCAGATGAGCGGGAACTAGGAATGCATTGTACGCGTCATTGTATGTTTATGTACTGCGCTGCTGCCGCCGCCGCCGCCCGCGTTTGATACGGGAAAAAGTGTTTGTGCCAGCGCTGTCTGTGTTCCTCTACAAACCCCATGTAGCGCTGTCCCTGGCAAACTGAATTATTACTGGACCGTTTGATGTCTTCCTCGGAGAGACCAAACTCTGTTTACCAATGCAATCCCACCGGTCCTAAAACAATACATTATATGGCTAACACTCAAAACACTCTCGCTTATGTATCCGTTAGATCGCTTTGTTTTGTTTTTACATGTTGTCGAGATGTTGCACCACACAAACGCAATTGATCCCAGAGGTGTACGACTGTAGGAACAAATCTAATTCATTCCTTAAAGTTTTGTTCTCTCTTTCTGGCTTTATCCCTTTCTACCATGCCAACCGGCCCTCTGTTTCTTTTCTTTTTTTCTTTTTTTTTTGTCTTTGCGGGGTGGTTTTGGGCAGAGTCCAGAGAGCTAATGAAGCAGTTCTGATGGGCTAACTCCCACAGGTCTTGAAGCTATGGCAGGCTAATGTTGATGCCCACTCCCAAGTACTTAATTGATCTAATCATTTAGCCGATTGGTCAGAGTTATCAGTCTCCGGTGGACACACATGGGATGAACAATGACATGTGGTGAGTGGCTGCAGGCTAGTTTCTCCTCTGTGTCTGTCATAGAGTGGTAAAGTAGCCATGCTCACAGATACATTTGCTGCTGACTTGATAAAGTATTAGTACCTTTTTCACTCTTTCACTTTTTGTCACAATGGAACAACAAACGTTCATATACTTTATTTGGATTTCCATGTGGTAGACCAGCACAATGCATCATGTAATTGTAAAATTTAAGCAAAATGTTACATGAATAAAAATATTTGTATGCTTGTTAATAGTGCAGTGCATTTGTTACTCTACAAGCTTTGCTGATCTGAGGGTTGTATTTTTATTTCCTTTTTTTTGTCACATCCAACCTGGCAGGGCCGAGCTCAAGCCCATGCAGCCAGGTAGGATGGAGAGCGTCTGTGAACTTACATTTTTCAGGTCTAGTCACTGATTCTCATTTGGATCTTCAGCAAGTTTTCTTGCAGGTTAGGCCTGTATTTTGCTTTGCTGTTAAAAGCCTTCCCACAGCAGTACGCACCCACCACCATGTTTAAATAAGGCAAGGATTTGTTCATCGCAATGCATAGGGGACCTTCTCTCACACTGAAAATGGTGCCACATGTTTTCAAGTACCTTGATTTGATAAGTTTGCATTCACGGATTTCAGATGGTAGATTGAACAGCGCTATATTAAACGTGTAAAGTTTGGAAAATTGTATTGAAAATCAACCCCTCTTTAAACTTCTCCACAGCTTTATTCCTGACGTATCTGCTGTGTCTCCTGAGACGGTTTGTTCACTAATGTTCTCTAAGGAACCCTTAAAGCTGGATTATAAGTGAGACTGAAATAGACTCAAGAGGGCTCTATTTACCAATAAGTTGACTTCTGAAAACATGTGCTTTCAGAGGATTTTATTTTGGGGTATCAGAGTAAAAGCTGAAAAATCCTAAAAGATTTAAAAATTATATTATGATTATTCTTTCATTTCACAATTACACTCTACTCTGTGTTGGTATTTCACAATAAATCCCATTGCACTACACTGAGGTTAGTGTTTTCAACATGGCGAACTAGGAAAAAGGTCAAGAGGTGTGAGCATTTTGTTCAAAAACACTAAGTGCTGCCTGTGATCTCCAGTTAAGTCAAAGGAGTATTCACCTTAAATTATACAATTCCCTTTTAATTCTTTGCATTTTTTCATTGAAGTCATAATGTAAATATTCATCAAATAATACATATTTTGTAAAATAATAGATAAGATAAATGACATATTGAAACCATGAACAAAAAGTTCTCATCTAATCGCCCACGTGATTCCCCATTTTTTCCTTGCATGCACTTTTAATGAACAGAATAAAGTATATTTCAAAGTAATATCCTTCATTTACATTCTCAAAGGTCTGCAAAGCAAGGCACGCCGTGAAACTTCGTTTATGAGAAAGACACGTTCAGTCTATCGCTTGGATGTGGAGAAGGCCACAAGGGAATGATCAAGTGTGCATCCCATCGACCCGCATCCTCTTCCCCATTACCCTGACATTTCATCCCTACATTTAATTCCAGGCCTTTCTAAAGAGCAGGTAATAGTGCAGAGGGGTACAGGGACCCAGAATTAAGCAGTTTTACATCGAAGGGTAATTTGGTGTGATAAATGTGCCGTCGCTGGTAACTAATAATACATATTTTAAGTAGCAGCGGCACAGCTCTCCGGCCCAGTAAAGGTAGCATCATTATTAATGTGGGAGCCGCGGCGTGTTTTAGTCAGGGTTACGGCACCAAGGTCAGTGCTACGTTTCACTGAATTAAAAGCCATTTTGAGCTATGGCACTCCTAATCAACTCGGACCTAAAGGTGCATAGCTCAGTTATAATGAGGCACCAATGAATTTAAATAAACAGCAAGATCTTGTGATTTATAAAGGCAATGTGCTATCCTTATAGCTCGTTAGCCATGACGGATATTCTTTATTCTCTGAGCCTCTTTACCCACAGGACCCTGAGCTTTTAACCAAGTAATGTCTGCCTCTATTGTCAACGGATATGCTTTCGGAGCAGGACACTTATCCCCGTCATTATGAAAAGTGGAGACACAATGCAAGAGTAATGGCAATGTGTGCCATCCAAACAGGCATTTCCCCAACTTCTGATTCTTTTCGTGCCATGGTAAAAAAAAAAAAAAGAAAAAAAAAAAAAAGAAAAAAAAAACTACCCCAGAGTTTTAGGTCCATGAATACATCATTATCCTCTCTCAATGAGGTTTTCCTTTATCCTGAAAAGAATGATAATCATTGATAGCAGCAGAAATGTTTTGCATTTTAAGGGGTTCTGATTGGGGAATTGGTGGCAACGTTTCGGGGATGGGGGGGTGTTGTGATAGAGAAGTTCGACTTTTCAGACTGATCACTAATATAAATTGAAATATCTTTATCTGTAGAAAAAGCCTTATTTCAACGAGGGTGACATAATAGAAACTTTTGCACTCAGTGTTCCAGCATTAAAATGCTTATTGGGAGCTTCCTTGAGTAATGATGGCGCTTCGTCCCCTACTTCACCAGGTTCTTTGTTGCTTGCCTCTCTTTTGTGTTGCCCTTGAGGCTGTTTTTGAACAAAGCCACGGGTGCAGTCCCCTGGACGTCTTGATACAACTAATTCAAGCTGACTCTTGGAGAAATCGCTTCCTGGGGATTTTATTTTTTCACGCTTAGGACTTAGAATCAGTTTCCCTCCTACTGATCCTAGTTCACCTCATCTTCTAATGCAATCATTTGTTTTCTTTGCGGTCTAGCGTTTAAAACAGAAACATAGCCCTCCAGCTGCTGAGAGTAGGTGCAGAACACGTGTGAGCATGCAACTACAGCCTGGATGTGATTCAGAATGTAACCCGACATAAAATATTTCCATTTCCCAAAGTACAAAAGTGTTGACTCACCTCCAGAAAAACCACTTGTTTGATTTGCCATGTGAGCATATTGCACAGTGACACCCATAGCTTTCACCAGTCAGAGACTCACTCACTCAGCCTCTCACTTTGCTCCGCATTTCAGAGTAATTTTCGTTCCCGACACCGCGCTTCTGCCTACCTGCCAATTTCGGTCTCGTCTCCTGAATGGGTGATTTGTAAAGCCATGTTCACCTCAACACTCAGAAGATTTACTCAGGAGTGAGCTTGGCAGGTATTTGAGCTGTCAGTTTGCTTTGTGTTCGCAAACTTGCTGAAGGGAAAGTAATAGCTATACTCAGCCCGTTTGCTCAGCCAGCTGAGTTGCTGGTGGACTTGCAGTGGAATACATACGATTGTGACTGCTGATCCACGAGCAATGAAAACTGGCATAATTTCACTGGAACAACACTGGTTGTAAATTTTTTTCATCACTAATGTCTTTAAATACTGCATGCTGACAGTAAAAGATGCTGAGTAATCTAAATACATTTACAGGGCCTTGGAAGAGTATCCATACCCCTTCACATTTTGTCACACTACAACTATAAAATGTGCATTATTGGAATTCTAGCTTTGACATCATCACAAATTGGTGCATAATGCAAAGTGGAAGCAAAAGGATACATTGTTTTTAAAATGTTTCACACTACAAACCATGGATTATATGCATCCCCTTTGGGTCCGTACATTTTAAAATCACTTTTTGCCACAATTATAGCTGGAGTTCTTTGGGGGAATGTCTGTAAACCGTGTATATTCTTCATTCCAAGACATCTCACGATGGCTAAGATTAGAATTTGTGAATTTACCCAATATTTGGACGTGAACAGAATTTTCAGAGTTTATCATTAACTTTTCATTAGATTTTTTGTTTTATTGACTCTGACTGGGCCATTCTAATACATGAACAGGCTATAACCTAAATAATATATCCTTGCAGCGCTGACTGTTTTTTAGAGTGATTTTCCTGCAGGAAGTCTTGTGCTCCTTTCCAGCTTTTCATGTGGTCCTTCGGGGTTCTGGTGTCCTTCGACACCATGTTGGTGGCCAATGCTCTAATGTCTGCTATTCGGGAATATTAAGCTACAGTGACGATGGAGAAAGAAAACTGGACCCAACCCAAGCTGTACATCAGTGTTTTCCAACAGCGATAAGGTATGTAAAGTAACCCGCTCCACTCTGGCCTTAATTATTCTCCTGAAATAACACTGGTGCTGGAGAAAAATCAGCTGGCGTTGAAATGGCTACCTCTATCATACATTCATCACCAATCTCTGTACACCATATGAGATGTAATTCAGATGAATCCCATTTAATGAGAGGGGATTTTCCCAACAGCTGGACATGCTGCATTCAGGTACAGCAGGGACACCAGGATGTCTGAATATCAAGTCCACTATATAGTGATTTCAACATGTTTTATTCTCAACTATGGCAACAGTCTCTTTCAAAAAATTTCAAGCGTTAACGTTGAGAGTTTTCAAGTGTTTTTTCAACAATCCATCTACCCAGGCACATGCCTGCTCATTCATTTTTAAATACCCAACTGAATCTCCAGTCAATTCTATACTGTCCACATTTTTCAATTTTAGAACATAATAAAATACAATTGATTTCATAAACTGAAAAAGGTTCTGTATTTACAGCTGACCAAATTTAAAAACTCTGAATTTTTTATTTGTTTTTATTGATTCAAGCATACTGAAAACAAACCCAAACTGTGAGCACTATTTAGCTCCATCCATCTCGCCATTAACCCTGACCACCTCTCCTGTGTTGAAAGAAAGGGTATGTAACACTACGAGTACATTTCAAGGCTAGGCTATATAACAACAACTGATACCAACAGTAGGGTTTTGGTTTTAAAACTAAACATATTATTGATCAATGTAAATGTGGCTCAAAATAAATTATAAGTCAATACAAAAGTGGGAATACATCATTTTTAAGTGGTTCCTGAATGCATCCAAAGTCTTTAATAGAGTTAATCATCAGAAATTGTTTGTTAAATTACAGCATAGGCCTATCTGATAAGGATTTAACAGCATCGGTATTCAAATCAATCAAATGGACAGATGAAATATTGTCATCTGCTCTGTTTATCGCTATCTGGACGATCCTTCTGTAAAGGTTAATGATTTCATGACTTGTTATACTGTATGGTGTGTGATGTATGTGCTGAAAACCTACAGTGCAGGTTTTCATTAGTTACTTGGAGTTAGTGCTAATTTTATTATCCAAAATAATATTTAAGAGTGTAAGGGTTGCTAAGGATAAGAAGGATCTGAGGCAAAATATCCTGTATTGTTTTATTTAGCCGAGCAAGTGTCAGGTTGCAACATGCTTAGGCTGTATGATAAGAAATGGTCTATGTGATAATGATGTTAGATGCAAGCTATGTTGGAACATAATGGTAATGTGTTTGAGTGTTTTTTCTTATTTATTTATTTTTTTATTATAGCTCACTTGATCTAATTAGGTGAGCTATATAGCTAAAAAAAACAACAAACAAAAAATTAAAAATCCAACTTGAAGCTTTTATATGTGCTATTTAATTGAATTAAAATAATAATTATAAGGGCTTTGAATGTAATGAGATAGTGATTGAAAGAACTTTTCATAATCACTGCATCTCTGCAAATTTGAATTTTTAGGTGTGTAATTGTTGGGTTACGTTTTATATTTTATTCATTCTGTGTTGTAATTTTTCATTCTTAATTTCTGTTTGTAAGATACGAGTCAGGGTGTCTGAATTAATGGTAAATACATTCTAAAATCATCCTCACAATATGATGCTGCCACCTTTATGTTTCACTGTGTGTTTAGGGCGGTCAGCAATATCACTCTCCTCCACGTAATTAGCTTCTTAAACTCAAAGTCCAACTTTGATTGTATCTGACTGACAACGTTCTTCCCTTTTTCGGTGTGTCAAAAAAAAGAGACACACCACCTATGTACAAGGCTGGTGACAAAGTCTAAACAGGGCTTCTTATGTGCGTCTTTCAACAACGGCTTTCTGCTTGCCCTCTATCCCACAACCTTGTCAACAGATTCTCACACCTGAGCTAGCGATCTTTGCAGCTCCCTCAGAGTTAACATGTGCTTCTCGGCTGTTTCTCTGATCAATGCTCTCATTACATGCCACAGGAACCAGGAGTGCTATTGGTAAATGACCAACAGCAAAAAGTGCTTTGCCCTAGAATAAGTCATTTACACATTCACAGGCTGACTGAGGTGAGCTACAGAAGCGGGGCTGTCATACAGTCAGCACCACTAGGCCCTCCCACCGCCTGCAGGCACGACGGGTGCCTCTTGGATGGAGCGGGGGTCCTAACCAGCAACCCATCCGTTGCAGGACAAACTCCTTGCTCCTGAGCCACTGTAAGGGAGCAGGTTAAGCTCCAGATGTTTCTGATAACACCAGTGGATCAGTCAAACCACCTTCTGTCTGTTTGCAGACCCGTCACTGTCCTTGATCGGGCCAATGCCACGGTGTCGTCTGCTCAGCCTACCTGGTACCGGACAGGTAGGCTGAGGTGCAATCATTTGTGTGTAGAGAGAGTGGAGGAGTGGCGACAGGTCACCCGGGGGACGCCGGTGCTGATGGTTCTTGTGCGGGAGGAGATGCAGTAATGTGCCAGAATCAAGAAGATTTAAGGAGCATGACTGCTTTTGCAACCTATTCCCTAACATATATGTACAATTTGCAGCTCAACTTGTGTTTTCAATTTGGCTACACATCTTCTCAGTTTTTCTTTTACTGGTTCTACTCCCCACTTCCCCTCAGTACGATTTGTAAACAAGATGTAGCTCTTTTTTTGTTGTTTGTTTTTTTTTTTAGCTTTTTTTTTTTTTTTGCAGCTGGAGGTCGTTGATTTGTCTACTTCTCCCCGCTGGTCACAGAGGTCACAGTTGCCCCGGAAGCATCAAAGCAAAGAAAATGAGAAGCCCCGCCTGGCTCTCCCGCTGGCGACCAGGAGCACTCCTTGCCCGCTCCCGCCCTGATGATTAATGCCACCCCCGTCCAGCCACAAACCTTTCTGCCTCAGATAATGCCAGGCAGCAAGCGCGGCTGACACTTTTAATGTATAATTAAGTAGAAAAAGTCAGCACTGGCTATGCAAATTTTTTAAAATGATAAATGACGCTGTTCAGCAGCAGGGATTGATTTGGTGTAAATGAAACTAATTAAGGAAATGTCAAACATAATTAATAAAACAGGTTTAAGCTGCAAAACATTGTCAATTGAATGAATGAGGAGGCATTGGCTCCCATTGTTCAGGCTTTATTTAGGTCTTGTGTTTAGCTTGTTCTCTGCTCCAGAATGCTCTCTCCCCTCCTCACTCCCTCCACCACCAATTCCCTGAGAGGGGGAAAATAAATTTGCTTGTCTCTCCGCTGACTGTAGAAATTAATTGCTGAAATCTTGTCCCATCCAAGTGTTACATTCACACGGAGGACATTAACATAACTAATTTGAAAGAGCTCAAATGACTGCATAATGGAGCTCCGTCACCATGCATGACAGTCGCTGGTCATACCAAATTAGCTTGCTTTTATAATTGAAAAATTTTCCCCCTTTTTTTCTTATTTTTTACTTGAGGTTCCCTACCTCATTTCTAGATACTTATTCTTGTTTTCTTTTCTTTGCATCGCAACGTGAAATATTTCATCTTTGTTTGCTCGCGCTGATAAGAACAAAGGTTTTATAATTTACAAAAAGAGTGCTTGACCTATAATTAGAGAAGAGGAGTGAGGGGGAAAAGGAGGTGGGTGTCGGGGGTGGGTGGGGGGGTGCCAAGTGGTGGCGGCAGAGTCAGATCCTTAGTCCTGGTAATGATGCTGGAGACCTTGTGGCCCCTAGGGAGGTAGATGAATAATGGGATGGTCTATTTTTATGGGGATGCAAAGCAATAGGCCACCAGCCGCTGGGATGGTGGTGCGTGGGTATGGTGCCGGGCAGCGGGGGCCAGGAGGGGGCAAAGGAGAGTGAATACGCAACCTGCCAGATTGCACACTCTTAGCCCTGCACATCAGTTGTGTTTGTCAGCCTGATGCACCGCTGTCGGCCTGCTGGCACCCACGCCAGCCGCTTCCCTTGCAGCAGAGAGGAAGAAAGAGAGAGTGAGAACTGTGTGTATATGTGGATAGGAGGGGTTGGGTGAAGGAAAAAAAAAAAAAAAAAAACATCTGCCACTTTGAGGAGAACATTGGGATTCAAAGACAAAAGGTGAGGCGAGTACAGAAGTGAGGTAATGAATATACATTACAGGCCACATAAATTCATTCTAAACATGTGTGCGAAAATTAAAGATATTTTATAGAATGAAACTGTATGCATTTTTTTACAGTGCTTGTAAATCTTAAAGAGTCCTACAATAAGAAATAATAGTTCTCCTTTTTGACCATCTTAAATGTGCAGGAGCCAATTAGGTTCAGGACTTTTGTTCTTTCAAACTACGTTCTTCAATAGTAAATAGAGATGTCCTAATCTCAGCCTGAAACCTAATTAAAGTTAATGAAAACAGCCCCACGTGCAGTAATTGCTTGAATACATAGTAGGTTTACAGGGTTGTAAAAACACCACTTTTACCAGTTTTACAATATTGAAAGGGCCTGGTCATATATGACTAAGAATTTTCATGCCAGTAGCTCACTCTAGTTTCATGCAAAGGCTTTCTCATCAAATTATCGCAACCGTTGGCTTATTGTATTTTTTTTCTGTTTCACACTTTGTTTTTGCTCTATTTGTTCGTAAACAAAGCAGTTTTGGATAAAGTAACAAGACCTGAAGTACGAAATTGTGCATGAGTGCAATGAATGAACAAGGAGAAGCAATGGAGCTGAGAAAGTCAGCAACATGTAGCGGAGGTGCGAAAAGAAAGACTAAGTAACCCTAACCCTACAGATAGGTTTCATTCGACCACGC
Source organism: Fundulus heteroclitus (assembly GCF_011125445.2). Taxonomy (NCBI): domain Eukaryota; kingdom Metazoa; phylum Chordata; class Actinopteri; order Cyprinodontiformes; family Fundulidae; genus Fundulus; species Fundulus heteroclitus. Next base: position 29,853,942 of record NC_046372.1, read on the forward strand.
CGAGCTGTCACTTTGCAGCATGTCGTTTTTGTTCTTACAATTGTTCTGTGTCAATTGTCGCCATCTTGTTTTCTGATAGTTCAGCGGTACTGCTGGCAGATGGCACAACAATGTCTATATCTGTGGATTGCAACCTGTGCAAAGTTCTTTTCAGGCTCAAAAATGACTAAGCAAGCAGGACACACACTTGGTGTATGTTTTATTTGAATATGAATATATGGTTTTATGTGTTTTTCAATGGTCATGGTACATGACTGAGCCCCTTTAACAGATATTTTGAGCTTTTTTTTGCCAGTCAGCCATAACTTGCTACCTTGTACACCGTGTTAGTTCAGCTTTGAATGCTACTATAATGTTCTGACAACAAATCCCATAACTTTATTATCTGTTTTTAAGCATTTAGGGCGATTTGAAAAAAATATCAAACGCATCTCATTAGCAACACCTACAGTAGTATGTTTCCAACAGATTAAGAAATGTGGATATTACGTGACAGTTTTACCAATGCATGAAAAATAAGATTATTTAAATATAGAACGAAAACAAATTTCAATCACGTTCTTTTCCAGAAATAAACAAAAAATAATTTTGACATTGTTGTGATAATATTTCTTCAGGAAGAACGGATTATTCAAAGTGGCATCCTAATTATTTGACATAGCTTTATCTGACTCAGCACATATACTGTAGCTACAGTCTAAAAGAAAAATATGCCTCATGCTCCTGCTCATAGTGTTTACACCTGGAGCACTTTATTGAAATTCTAAGCTAACCTTAGTACATTTCTGCCCTGCATTGATCACTCGGCTTGTATCATGTGCCGACAAGACCTAAAGCAAAGGTTGTTCTCTTGCTTTAAATGGGTAGTGATCTGAGAAGCAATGCCAGATTAGGCGATCTAATAATTTGTGCGAACTATGATAATAGAGAACAGGTTGTGATTGTTAAAAATGACTTTCATCTGGCACTCCAGTTACTAATCATTTAAAAATGTTGTGATAGGGATCAAATCAGGACATCCCTGATGATAAATGCTATATAGTCGTAAGTATGAGTCAAATCTGGTGCACTTAATGTTAATGAATTCCTTGACTGAAAGCAATGCACTTTAAGTGGGACAACCAATAATTTTGTGCTTAGGACAAAAAACAATCAAACAAACAAACAAACAAAAAACAAACAGTACAATCAATGCACTATAATATGAAAAATCCAAAAACTATTCTCTGGAGTTTATGGAATGGGCAAAACAAAAGTAAAAAACAAAATGTGCATAAACAAAAGAAAACAAACAAAATATAAAACAGTCTGTATTCCCTTTCCATTTTCACTCATCCTTTTTTTATTATTTTAATAAATCCCAGACCTGCTATTTTTGTAGTGCGTGTGTGTGTGTGTGTGTGTGTGTGTGTGTGTGTGTGTGTGTGTGTGTTGCAGCTTTACAGCAGCCACAAAGCTTAAATGTTTTTCTTAGTGGAACATTGATTACAAAGAGCAAATGTACTTTTTAAAACATCGTCTTTAAGTGCATACTGTAATGCTCTCATTCTAGCGAGCTTGTTTTTTCAATATTTAAGAATGATCATAACCCACAACACTGTTACTGTATTTATCTAAAATAATTCAGAGTATGTTTTGGTATGTTTTGCCAATGTTAAATCTGAAATTATATCATTAACAACAGGATGTTTAAATACTAAAACAACGCACACCTTATATAACTAATGGCCCTAACAAGATTATTATTCTCAAATTTAAAATCTTTAGGTTTAACCTTATTTTATCAATATTCCCATATTTAAATGAGTTTTTGTTACCATAGATCGATATGTGGATGACCTTGTACCTACACAGAAACATTGGGTAAAACTAAAATAACAAACAAAATTGTAGAAATGACCTGGATAAAACCAAATGTATACATTTAAAATGATTGCATAAGGAAACCATTTGAAACTTTTTAATATTTAAAACTACATAATTACAGTAGATAAGTGAAGGAATTCTTAGGATGTCAATTAATTCGAATTTTTAAGAAATACTTCAAAAGTGCACCCGAGAATATAACAAATTATGAACCAAGGTGAACATTTTGAGAGGATAAATGTTGGAATTGCTACATCACTATTACTATCTCAGCCTTTTGCTTTTGACTGCTACGGCATCAAGCAAACGCTCCCTAAAACTTTAATCCTTAATACATTTCATAACAAAAATGACTGTATTGCATTTTTTTTAAGTTTTCAAAGCTGCATTTTTGGATTTCTTTTTGTTTTTGATTAAATTATTTTTGCTGTGATGCTTTCATGGCAGCCAACCTTTAAAATGCCAAGGGTTGCGAGTCAAACATATGCAGCATGGACCACAATTTATTACCCTACATTTGCCTGATAATTCGTCTCCTCTGACAAGCTTAGGTAAATCATATAGCCTTTGCTATAATGTATGAGCACTCATGCTAGCTTGATGAGTAAAGTCTGTTGCTATTGGCTGTTGCCCCTGTGGTGTTTTAGTTCCCATAAGACCAATAAGGCTTGTCTTCATCGTAACACGACAGGAATTACCACAGGAACAGGTAAAGGTCCAAGTATTTATAGAAGACGTATGCAAATGGTCGAGTGCCATGTTGAATTGTTAGTGCATGGAGGTGACACTTAAATACATGTACATAGAGGGAAAAATATATAGACTTCTACCTTTCTTTGGACAAGTCTAATCATTTAGGATTGCTTCCTCTCCTCATTTCATTTGAATATATTCGGCTTGGACTCAGAATGGGGATGTGTCTCTCCCTTCCCATGTATATTATTTCATCTTGCTGAAGGCTCATTATTTTACAGCGGGGTGTTTGAGAGGCGGCCCCAGTCTCTGAACTCTCTGCTGAAGCTGTATTAATCAAACTTCACACAGTGGGAAAAGGTCCACCCACTGACAGGGCACTGCTCGCTCCACACTTTAGGACAAAAGGAAACCACACAGCAGAAGTTTTTTTCTTTCTTTCTTGTAGTGAAACATTTACCGTTTTTTGCAGATTAACCCTTTGGGTTCTTCAAAAAAGTTAACAAAGCATCATAGGCAGTTGGTCACGTAAAGTTCTTCACATGTTTGTTGCTAATGCTGTTTTTCCCTTTTCACTAGAAACTGGATCTTTTCTTGGTGTAATGGTACAACTGGATGGTAAGTTAATTTACCATCATTACCATCATTTACCATCACCATTATTTGTAACCCTGTAGTCAGTAGTTTGTACAACCTCCTTTTGTCAACATTTTTACATTACAAAGGTAGGGATCTATGAGTTTTCATCTAAATGCAGTCTCTCAAGATTGCAATACTTTTTGACTCTTCAGCCCATCGGGGCGGCAGTGGCGCAAGAGTTAGGGAGGTTGTTGATCCTCCGCTCCGACCGTCTCAGTCGTTGTGTCCTTGGGCAAGACACTTCACCCGCATTGACTGCTGGTGGTGGTCAGAGAGCCCGGTGGCGCCGTTGTATGACAGCCTCACTTATGTCAGTCTGCCCCAGGGCAGCTGTGGCTACTAACATAGCTCACCACCGTCAGGGTGTGAATGTGTGTATGAATAGGTCAATGACTGATTGTAGTGTAAAGCCATTTACCATTTACCCACTCAACAGGCTGTCTATAGAATTTTATTTAAAGTCTTCTAGTATTTCCATGAGTTCATGGTGAGGCCAACAACATACCACATTATCCATCATGTTTTCTTGTGTATTTCTACATAGTTAACCTTTGTTTAATACCCATCCAGGGTGTTTGATGCCAAAAACTCAACTGTAGGCACATCTGCCAAAGTCAAAGTCCCAGTATAGTTTAACAAATGTTGATGTTTGTTATGGTAGGACAGAAAAGCCTTTTTTTTTCTTGGACTGACTCTCAAACAATCAGTTTGGCTATAATAAACAGTGATTGGTTGTTATGTAGACCTGATGGTCCCAGAACACCAATTCAAGCTGCAGTTCTCCAACAATGAGCTTTGGAAACGTTTTTTGCCTTCCTACCAACCTGCTCACTTAGCATAGCAAGGTAACAGTGGGTCATCACCCAACCTACCATACAGGGGCTAATGATACCTTAATTTCTTGCAAGACTTAAAAAAAAAAATGTGTCTGTGCACATCTAAAATCCACTTGACTAGATGCTGGTTAAAAAAAAAGTCTTAAGTATAAAACATAAAAGTAGATCTGAACATTGTGGAAAGGTTCACTCTAAAGTACAAATTATCTGGGAAAGTCTGTATTTTCTGCTAGATGCTTACTTTAAGGAGTCCTTTTAAGGGTGCAATATCGTTCCACTGTTTGTATTGTGGCATTATATGTAAAGAAAAGCAAACTGAGATGAAAGTTTTTGACAGCATTGCAACAGTATGGAGTGACTCATTTGTCCTTAAAGTTTGTGTTTTTAATTTTTCTGCCCGTTATTCATGTCTTCTTTCCTTCTGTATGTCTACATGACAGCCCCGCATCAAGCTGCTTAAAGAAACGACGAGACGAGAAAACACGGACATAGTTATATAAAAACTTTTTGTTTTTCTCGTGATAACCTGTCTTATTAAAACTTCTCCAAGAGGGATCCTGCCTGGCTGTAATGACGTCCAAGGGCCCAAAGGGCTACAGTGACTCAGTGGCCCTCAGGTACTCAAGCAATTGCATGACAGACCTCAGAGAAATACATAAGAGAAACACAAACAGATAACTTCTCACTCTCTCATCATTTCCCATTGTCCACAGTCTCCTTCTCTCACTCTCCATCTGTCTGTGTCTCGTTCTCTCTTTTTGTCTCTTCGTGATGCTTTGACCTGTCTAAGCAGGTCATCTCTCTTGAGCGAGGGAGCTTATAGTTGGAGAAGCCTATAGTTGGAGGCTCCTCTACTCCCACTAGCAGAGCAAAGGGTGAGCATTTCTGTTACACAACTGGCACTCTGATATCTGAAAATTTCTCTTCTCTGCTGTCTCACTGGAGGTGAGAGAGCACAAGTGTACAGGGTAGCTGTGTAAATTTAAACCGGCAAACTTTCTGATGGAAATAGCTGTGACCCCAGAGTGGTCTTGTCTTGAGTTGAAGCATTGTTGTAATCAATACAGGCTCTCACGGGGATGGCGGCCAAGGACCTTCCGTTCCCCGTTTGTGGAAATAACGGAGAAGACTGTTTGTTATTTTGCCCAGACATGCCGCAAACTCGCAGATATGGCCGGGGTATTGCAGGTTATGGCTTCGGCTCTGGGAAACAAATACAAAGAGGGGCATTTTATCAAGAAGCAAACAGCCAACCTCTGCTTGAAGCTGCTGGGAGCTCGCAGGTCACAGGGGTCCTGCGGCTGTGCTTGACCAGCTTATTCTTGAAGCAGGGTCTTGGATCTTCTTTGTTTACTCACACTTACAACCTCTGAGCCTAAGCCTTTGTAAAGTCCCGGTACAACCACAAATTGAGTTAGGTTAATTTATTATATGTTCTTCTTGGATATAAAACTCCAAACTTCACACTTGGATATGGTTCTGTTAGAGGAACCAGATCAGAAAATATAGGTTGCCATATGGCTGCGGCAGGCGCTAACACATACTGATACCTTTTGACATGTGAATGCTGCATGAAAGGGCTTCACATTCAACAAACATTTTAGAAAGAGATACAGTTCCAGTTTAAATTATTTTTTGAATCAGATTTTTTCCAGGGTGGAATCAATAACAGACAACTTTTGTGATCTTTAAATATAATTATAAGGTGCACCTATTTGTATTTGGCTTTTTTCCTAATACACACAGTTAATGTTATACCGGCCTACATATACAGTGCTTTACACCACTGCATTCAATGCTTTGCATTACACATGGCTTGGATGCAGCTGCTCGGCCATGGAAACCCACTCCATGGAGCTCTCTATGCATAATCTGAAGACCACATGAACTTTAGAGGTCTGCAACAATTGACTCTGCAAAAAGTTGCTAACCCCTGTGCAATATGCTGGTGAAGAATCTCTGTCATCCAGATCATGGTCATTCCAAAAAAGTAAAAAACAAAGCAACTTGCCTTGTTCTTCGTAGTTGAAGACTAAGCTTCCTGGAGAGGAAGCGAAACATCTTCAACTACGAAAAACAAGTCCAGTTGCTTTGTTTTTTACTTTTTTTGGAAAAACCCCCCCCCCCCCCCCGCTCCATCAGTTTACATGGTCTACCACTAAATGGCTGAGTTGCTGTTGTTCCCAGTTGCTTCCACTTTGTTATAATGCCACTGTGACTTTGCTGTGGAATATTTAGAAGTGAGGAAATGTCATCACTGAACTTGGTGCACAGGTGACATCCTGTCACAGTACCACGATGGAATTCCCTGAGTTCCTGAAAGCGACTCATTCTTTCTCAAATGTTTGTAGAAACAGCCTGCATGCCTGGCTGCTTGATTTTATACACCCGTGGCCATGGAAGCTATTGGAACAACTGATTTTCATTATTTTGATGGGTGAGCAAATACTTTTGGCGATATGTTAACTGGGTTACCAGATACAACCAACAGTTTCCAGCCCAGACCCAACGTAAAACCTGCCCAACTCAATAAAATCTCAAACTTTCTTGGAACTCATGATAAAAAAAACATAAAAGTATCATAAAGAATACAACATAAGCACCCACTTACACTAAAACAAAGAAAAGAATGTTACACAGACAGGCTCCCCACAAAGTATGCAACCAGGCAACCAAATAACCAACAAAGAGATCTCTTTTCCAGTGCTTCCATCATAGCAACTAAAAAAAGGTTGTCCTATATCAATATAAATTGATATAGGACATGATACATCATGTTCACTTTCTCTCACTCTCCTCCCACCAAACACGCATGCACTCACACATTCTTGTCTTGCTGTATGTAATGAGGACCATGTGTTGACTCCCATTGATTTAATTGAGTAATCCTGACAATAATCCACCACCATGAAACATTTCTAAATTGATCTACTAAAAATAAATCAGCAACAACAATTAGACTAAGTCAGCCACAAATATTGCATTGAAACAGGAAAGGGATCTAACCTTTGTGTAGTACATCAATTGCCTTCTCTTAAATTTTGTGGCACAATGTACTTTCAAACCTGATGTTGTGATTAGATTTCTGTATTATAATACTTACTTTTTGTATTTTTCCCTACTCCCCGATGATGCTGTCTTTCACCACCAGGTCTAAATTTAACAGTAAAGGCAAGAAGAGTAGCGTAAAAAAACAACAACCATAATATATATATATATATATATATATTTTTAAATGTGAAGTTTCCTCACAATTACTTGTATCAGGCCCTAAATGGTTTTAAACTCTAAACCCATTTGGGGTGTTTATAAAAGACACTGACTGATCCATATCATTTCCCAGTGACACTTGATTAACCAACAACTACCACTGATTGATGATCTCAAGCTTGAAAGGTTTCTACATTACAAAATAGTTGAACTACCAATATGAGTACAAGGACATATTTTATTGAAGTATTCAAATTTTTACATTTCTGCCACACAATGACAATATTCAGACAGAATTAGATATATCTGATTAGATATATCTAAATATCCAGCCAGAATTATTCTAGGAGTAGACCTTGCTGATGGCTACTGTTTTCTTTTCTGCTTGTTGCTAGTCAGTGAAAGCAGCCAATTTCATTTGGACTAAAAGTGGACAGTCCTTTTGTTCTGGTAAAAACCATCACACCTGGGTCATGGCTTTGTGGGGGCTGACTTTTGAAGACCGTAGGTATGAAGATAGTTATGCCTTTACAGTCTTGACAAAATCAAACCCTAACACATGATTATAAAACACACAGATACTTGTGTTCTATTCAAGCATCCACACAGATTCTACAGTATAATTCCAGTTTCTCCCTCATTGTTAGGAAAGGGGGCATGAGATTCTGATTTAGGCCGGCCCATGTGCTGGATACCTCGAGGGTCTGGATGGCATTTTCTCCGTTACCCCCCTCAATCTCTGTCCTGACACGGCTTACTGTACAGCAGCATGCTGGCGAACAACACAAATCCTAAATTAAGTACCGTGGAATTGAAATTGGCTCTCTTGTGAAGTGTTCCACTTGCATTTGAGCTTAATTTTGCCTACTCATATCATTCGATTCAGTCCCCCAGTCCCTCTTTTGCTCGCTGCAGCCCATCGCTCCCTCTTCCTTCTCATGCAAAATAAGCCCATTTACTGCAGTGTGACAGCATCCTGGAGAATGATTGCCACTCAACACTTGATATATGGTTCTGTGCATTTGTGTGTGTGTGTGTGTGTGTGTGTGTGTGTGTGTGTGTGTGTGTGTGTGTGTGTGTGTGTGTGTGTGTGTGTGTGTGTGTGTGTGTGTGTGTGTGTGTGTGTGTGTGTGTGCGTGCCTGCTGGATATATTCCCATGGATTTACCCAGTCTCCAGCAGTTACATTAATGTGTTATGATACATTAGGTGCTTTGGGTTTTTGTACTTTTATTTTACAATGAAAGGATTAAAAAGAGCAAAACAAAAGCACCATTTAACTCACACATATTGCATACATGTTACATTTATTATTTGTGTTAATTCTTTGGTGCCGTCAGCATGGAGAAAACGAACATTTAAACTTACTTGATTTATTTTCTTAATCTTAAATGTTCAAGTCCAACAAGTGAAAGTGCCAGCTTCTGCTTGAGAATGGATTTGTATAATAATAATAATTATGTTAATTGTAATTGCAACATACATTCCACTGAAATTTGTCCTTGCATTTAACCCATCCCACAGGGAGCAGTGGGGTGTCACTGTGTGGCGCCTGGGGAGCAGTGGTCTTGCTCAGGGACCCACAACGGCAGTTTGTGAGATTCAAACCAGGAACCTTGCTGGCTCTCCAGGATGCAAGCGCCCTGTTCTTTAACAATTAGGGCACTACTTCCCCAAAAAGCAGTTCCTGTCAGAGAGAGATTCGACTCCTGCCCCCAGGGGAGACAGTGACCTGAACGCTGCACCACATACACTGCTTGGCTATCCTGACTTTTCCTCTTTCTCCAGAAGCAAATCATACAGTTTTCAGGTACACATTGATAGCAGTGGGTTGGTAAAACGGCTCTGATGGGCACAAAGAGTGGTATCCTGAACCGTTAATAAAAGGTGTGGTGAATCCATGCTTTTTATATTGTTTAGGTCAAATTCTGACCGTGCCTCTCAAGGTTTCAGCTGCTTAATCTTGACTCATCAGACCACACATATTTTTTTTTCTAATGTGTTATGTTTCAAGTGTGTTAAGCCTGTTCAAGCTGTAGTCTCAGTTTTCTGTACTCGAAGTGATCTTGACATGTTCAAGATCACTTATGCTCTTTGTTCCACATCCCGGTGCTTAATTTGAACCTCAGGAAGCTGTTTTTTCCATGTCTAGATGGGTGAATGGATTGAGTTCTTGCCATGTGATTGACTAAGTTGCAGTTACATAGCAGCGATTGAGCAAGTGTACCTAATACAGTGGTTGGTGAATGGATCTTGAAAGGTGGGATACATATATGGCAAAAAAAAAAAAAAAACATTAGGCCTGACGAAAATAATTTTGGACTGTCACCCATTTCTCTCTCCAACCGCACCAGTGGCCCCTGATTGACCCAGGAGTGGACCCTAACCTGACCAGTTCCCTTGTGTAAGAGTCTCCAAGTTCTTTTATCCTTCTTTTCTGCTTGTGTGCACTTTCTGCTCCTTTTTTTTCTGGATCAGAGCTTTGGCTATCCCTCAGTCTTTATACTGTGCAATACAAACTATTGTTGTAAAGAGTCTGTAGGCTTGAACTGCTGGCTTCACCCCCAAGGCTTACCCTTTGTGTCTCGAATGGAGTGGTTGGAGAATGCTGAGATGTAGGAAACCGTATATTTGGTCCAATCATGAGAGGCCCGGATTCTTCTCACACGTGTAAGCCCTTTGTACTACTAAACAGCTATGGCATTTTGCCTGCAAAAAAACAAATTTTCTCAGATTTTTATTCCTATTTTTTTTTTTTTTACTTATCTGAGGACTTGCATTTTTTTATTATTATTATTGTACTAATACCATTGTATGTTTTTTTTTTTACTGGGTTTTGTCTTAATTTGTGCAGGGCATGGTCTCTTAAGTAGGTCAGCCTTTATTTTCAGAAAATGTTCAACATATTCTGTTTATTTCTGCAAAAACCACCCAAACATGACCAAGGTAGCAGGAAAAAAAAAAATCTCTGTTCACGTGACACGTGCAGCTTGAGCTTGGCACGGCATCCGTGTTCAGCCCGGCTGCACACAACTTGTTTGAATGTCATATTTATCCCAGTGTTTTGTCAGAAAATTAACTTCCTGCGAGTTTGCGGCAGAGGCAAGCATATGGCCACAGCTCTCTGGAGATGACAGCCTAGCGGAGCGGGAGCTCGCCGGTGCCGCTGCCCTGCTCTGGCGGCAGATGCTCCGGGCTTCTCCGCGATTAAGTGGAGATCATCACTGTTTTCTTTGAGCACCGCTGTGCCTTGTACTCTGAAGTGTTCCGTTAATCACTGCCTGCCTCCCTGCCTTTTCCACACAAGCTGCCAAAGCTCTCATTAAGTTCGAACCTCCCTCTTACTGCTCCCATACTCACCAGCTCGGTGCGTTTAGTGACTGAATCATACCTGTCAACCATTTTGCACCTGTTTGGTGGAGGGATTCTAAGGGCCACAGTTTTTGCAGGTTGGCTACCTGACTAGTACCTGATTCCTTGTTTAATTTTTATTCATACCTGAAGCACTATTGTCACTATAAAAAAATATGTTGCTTTGTGCAACTGAATACCATGGCTTATCTGTTAGGGTTTTGTAAGTTTCTGCCTCTGAGGAAAGTAAAATTGAATCTCCTTTTGTCTGTTTTATTACCATTATCTGTTTTAGATTGTTATGAAATGCTAATTATATTCACATCAGTCAGACATTACTTTGTCTGTCTGTTGGGGTGACAAAATGGGACAATAAACCAAATTGGGCTCACAAGTCGAGATTTTTTTTTTTAGAAGAACTAAGAATACCCCCTTTGTACAAATAAGTTTCATGAATCACAAACTGATTTAAATATTTTGCAATGCGTGTATAATATTCCATTTAAGATTTGTTAATGAATTGCAGTTTTACAGGCATTTATATTGTCAAAGAATTGCATTACGGGAACAAGAACCAAGAAGGACAAATGCATAAAGAGCTGTTTAAAAGTTTTAGGCTGATAGGGAGAAATGCTGTAAACTAAGAATGCTGCCAAAAATCTCAATAATGATTGGCTTTTTGTTTTATCAATTTACAAAATGCAAAGTCCAAAGAAAAATCTAACTCATATACATTTTTATTAATTTTTTTTTTCTTACAGCAACGTGTAGGACGCCTAAAAGTGGTTGAGGAACAGCCGAACTGCAACCAAGGTGAGGTTATGGAAGACAGTTTCGTGTCACAAGTCATACACCCGGGCAATACTGACAACAAGCTAGTTGGTTTGTATCAGCAAGGTCTCTGCCAGATAAATATTCAAACACTTCTAACTTGGTAAATGAAGCCAGTTGATTCAACCGTGCACAAAAACTTAGGAATTGGGATGCAGAGGTCAAAAAGACAGTATCTTTTCTGAAGGGCTGGAGAGCAGTACAATAACGATTATCTGCAGGCAACAGTGAAGCATGGTGGATGTTCCTTGCAGGTTTAGGCTTCACCTCCACCTAAAGTCAGTACTATGTAGAGGCATCTATTGCAGCAATCCTGATGCCAGTGGCTTTGGATCAGTCTCTATTAGCTCGCTACATCTTAACACTGGGCATTTCACCGGTTTCTCAAGGCAACAATACTGCAGCTCCTTCATGTTTCAAGGTTTTTTACGTTTTGAACAGCAATCTCCCAGTCTTACCACAGATGCACATTAGATTGAGGTCTGGACTTTGACTAGGCCACTCCACCATGTTTAAATGTTTCCCCTTTAAACCACTCAAGTGCTGCTTTAGCAGTCTGCTTCAGGTCATATACTGTTGGAGGGTGAACTTCCCAGTCTCAAATCACAGACTGACTGGACCAGGTTTTGCTCATGAATTTCCCTGTATTAAGCACCATATATCGCTTCACTCAAAGCAGTTTCCCAATCCCTGTTTCTGAAAAACATCCCCACTGCATGAAGCTGCCACCACAATGTTTTACTATAGTGATGGTGTTCTTGGGGTGATGGGGTATGTTGGGTTTGCGCCAGACAGCGTTCTCCTTGGTGGCCATAAAGTTCAATTTTAGAGTCATCCGACCAGGGACCTTGTGCATAAGAAAGTGCAGCTAATGGTTATTGCTCGGCTTATTTTCATTTTCATTTATGACTGAGATAAATGGCTGAGATTAATATGAAGCTACATACCAGGATAGTTTTATTTAACATTGTCTAACTGGAGCCATGGAGAGTATATTTTGAAATGAATAATTCGCTCATCTACTTTAATATTGATGCTGGTATTGGGAATATTGCCTTTAAGAGAACAAGCCAGAATGCAAACACGTTGATAGCTTGATATGCTCTTTTTTCTAACCCATAGTTTAAAATCTATGTAAACATTAAGCAATGTCTAAAGCTTGAAGGTCAAAAGACTTTGTTTTTAAATACATTGGATCTACATTTGACATTTTTATAGTTACAAATAAAAAATTATATATATATATATATATATATATATAGAGATATATATATATAAATATAAAAATGAAGTTGGTTAAATTTAAATAATATTTGATGGATGAACATGGATGGATGAACATTTATAAAGGTAATAAAAAAGAATAATGGTAAATAGAGGCAATAAGTGGGTATTCAGAGGTGTGTAGACAAGAACAAGTGAGTCAACATATTTTTAAAAGCAACTGAAATGATGACATAGATCATACAAAATTATTGTGATTGGTCAACTAACAAAATGACTATCGATAGATTAGTTGACTATTAAAATAATTGTTAGTTGCAGCCCTAGTGTTTATACTGACATATCATCAACACTTGGATCGCACACAAATTAACTTCATTTCACTTATTATTACTTATTATTTTTTGTAAGTGCACCATTTCCTGAGGCTTAATAGCACATGGGGGGATACATATGTACATGACAGTTTTCAGTTCCTCCCCTATTCATATTTTTTTGTTTTTTATAATTTTTTTTCATTTCACGTTACCAACATATGAAATAAAAAATTACAAACTACCTAAAAAACTAAGCGGATAAATACTTTGGCAAGGCCCTGTAGGTAGCACTTTGCCAGGCATGTTCAACTAGATCTTGTCTTGTTGCGGGTCATTACACCGTTAGCTGTTCCCCCATGCGTGTCAGTGCTGATGGAATCATAATGCTGGCAAAATTTTAACAAAAACAAAGAGGAATGCAGCAAAAACAGGAATTAAGGCCTTTCTAAGCCCCCACCATCGTCAGTATCTCACACCCAGTTGTGTTGTATGCATCTCCTACACAAACAGGCTCTTATTGTCATTCCTAAACATTGTGACATGCTTTAACCCTGATTGATCTTGATCTCCAACATGAATAATAATGTGATTACAGGCTTTCCCTCTGCCTTTGCGTTCACTTTGGTAGAAAAAATAACATTAAATATCTCTTTTCATGCTAATCATCTTGGTTGGAAGTATACCTCATCACACCAATAGGCCTCAGTAATACCTTCTTTCTTCCAAACAAAAAAGAAAAAAAAAAAAAACAAACATCCAAAATAACCTATTTGAAACACGCCCACACACTCAACGCTCAGCTCTGTAACACCGTTATTCTTCACCTATCAAAGCCCCGCTTGCTTGTCCCGGTGCAGCGATCATTCCCACACAATGGCGGCGATAGCATTACTGTGCCTTTGAAAGCATTTGCATGGCAAAGCAATAACACACCTTTGTAAATAAAAGAGCTGATCCAGTTCATTGCAGGTTGGATTTCCTGGATAAAGCTGTGGGGAAGGAATCCCGTTGCCACCGTGCATCAATATACAGGCGCTGCTTCCTCTTGCTCAAGTTTACTTTGCAATCGATGTCTGCTTAATCTTTTCTGTCAGGCTGTGAGGCGAACACACACACACCCGCAAAAAATGTGTGTGTTTCCCTCCGCTGCACTGGTTACTTTGCAGACAGCTGATTAGTGTCAGTTTGCTTCCTTTTTCCCAGTATGTAGATACCCAGATAGAACGCTGTAGCAATTCAATGGGAATAAGCACCAAAATAGCACTTGCTGTTCTCAATCAACTACGAAGAAATTGGTTCGCATTGTTGCAAGAGATTGATTAGTGACTTTTTCAAGAGGCTCTTGAAATTACTTTCAAATCAGGGAGTTGGCAGACAGCTGGTTGAGCATTCAATCTACTGTGTGTGGTCAACAATGAGAAATTATGTTATTGTTATTATTATTCCTTTTTTTTTAAAAAATCATTGCTTTTATGGTAGTCCATGCATCCTCCAGGCCTTGCACATTGGTATTCATCACAATAAAAAGGTTTATCTCATCAAGCCAGAATTAAATCTATTCACAGCTGTACAAATTGCCACTGCGCTGTTGGCGAGGTATAACAAATTTTTAGACGAGGAAATTCCTTGTCAGGAGCAGCCAAGGGAGAAGGTGTCAGTTTGATACCGCGAGTACACTAACGGCTGTGTGGGAGCATAAGCGTTTGCTGCGCTTCAGTGGTGGTGTGTTTGATTTCAGTGCTGACCACCAGTGATGCCAACCCTGTAGTCCTCGTCTCGGCTGCCTCTTGAGACACAAACATAGACAGCCCCACCACCCTCTCCCCTCCCCCGGCCTCCCCTCCCCACTCCTCCTCCGTCTTCGCCATCCGATTGAAACTGACAGACAATGAAGTTGTGCCGAAGCTTTATAAATTTTTTCCCCTGCTTGTTTTTTAAGCCGCGCACAAACATGGAAACTCAGTGTGGGTGTACAGCAACCTTAACTACCTTACCCATCTCCCCCTAGGGGCACCTCAAAGGACACTTGCATAGCTCCTCCTTACAGGCTCTGGGCTCTGTTGCGAAATGAGAGACAGGAAAGAGACGGGGGAACAGAGGGAGTTAGTCTGCGCTCTACAGGAAGGTCAACTTCTGCCTGTGGAGATCCTGCATCTTTTTAAAACTACCCACCTCTCTCAGGCTTTATTGTCTGCCGAATGGTGCAGCGCAACGACTTATGCTGCACTCTCAAACTATTAGAACCCAATCAAAGTTTGCACTTGAAATATGCCATATTTTCTCTGTGAGAGTGAAGGGAGAAAAATGTGGTGTTTGTGACCTTGTTTTGGTTTGAATCGAATGCCCCCACTGTTTCCTAATGCGCCCCTGGTGTATGTAAAACTGAAAGCACATTTATTACACATCAATAATTCTGTACATTTCCTTCTGGAAAAACTAATTCTCGTAATAGGATTTTGTCAATGTGATTTGAATAATGATCTCAAAACATCCCATTTTAGGCTACTTAACTAAATAGAATATTACTGATTGCAACACTTATCCATGGTAGGGGTTTTGGTAACCTTCTTTTCTGTTTCTTGCCAACAGCCAATTTTCTCTCAATTAAAGCATGATATTAGCACTCAGTAGGGCATAAACAGAAATAACCGTACACTGCTGAATATCACGCCTTGTTTATGAGCTTAGGAGCGGGTGTATAGATGGATCCAGTTTCCATACTCCTATTAGAGAGCTTGTGTTTATATGCATATGTGTCTGGGAGAGGAAAAAGAGAGAGGATCGCCTCTTGTGCTGCTGGAGTGTTTCTGTAAAACACTGGCAGCAGGAAAAGCTGGAAGTTTTCAGCTCTGTCCTGGTAAAACATCTGGAAAACCAAGAGCAGGGATGGGGGTGGGATTAGGAAAAGTCACAGGTATAGTAAGAAGAAAATAAAAAGTGTATCATTACATTGAGAGCCAGTCAGTGGTGATGCCAGTTGGCCAAAGTTAGCAGGAAGCTGTCCTAGTAAATGGCAGCAGCTGCTCGCAGTTCGAGAGAGCATGTCCCAGTCAGAGGAGAAAAGCGATGGCATCTACATTAATACTACCTTAATGGCCCATCTGGCGCTCCGTAGGGTCCCTGGCTGCGCCACCGACTCAGAGCCGTTTGACAGGCAGTCTCCAGCGCACCAGACGCGCATGGCATGCCAAATGGCTGGGAGACGCCTCCGTGGCGCACAGATCTGTCAAACTCTCTGACGCTGTAGTCACACAGGCAAGGGAAGTTAAGGCAAGTTTTCACACGTGATTGGTTCTTGACATGGCTGGGGGGAGAGGGAGGGGGCAGAAGAGAATGACTGGCTTGTCTGCGACATCTCTCTTTCTCCTCACTGCACCTTCCTTAAGTGCAAACACACACATATGAACCCCTTCGCAGGGCATATACACACGCTGTCATAAATACACTCTCCACACCACATGCTAAGTTTTCAAGACAAAAATCAAGCCTCAATGAAAAAAGGTTAAGACTAGCTGGTGGTTGAATTCTTCAGCTCTGATATCAAACGGAGATACAAAACACTACTTTAGCTTGGAGTCACGTTCAGCTCCTGTAAACAAATGCTGGAACTAATTGCTTCATTTGAAAAAATTGAGGCGGATCTTATCAAAACACCACAGGGGGTTCTGGCTATAATTGGTATAACTGGTCTACAGAGCAGACTGTTGTCCGTGATGAGGCACATTGATGCAACTTACAGGAAGTGACTGATCATGACTTTAGGACCATTGATTAGCATATGGTATGGTTTAAGACACTGTACAAGACTTGATTGTAAGAGATGCACCAATCGGAAATTTCTGACCGGTTACTGATCACTGGTTTTCATAAACCTTGACCTGCTGATCCTGATTTTGGCCGATTCTGATTTTGCTTAAGGAATGACAATATGAAGTATAAAACATTCAAAATACCCTTTTTTCTAAGCGTCTCGCCATGAGCATCTACTATTACTTTTACTAAGCAGAGCCGAGAGTGAGAGAAGTAGATGCAAAACAGGGTTTTACTATTATTTAACAAAAATACATGATGGGAGTTTGCATTTTATCAGTTCGCCATGTTGGTAAAACCGTGTTTTCCCTATAGATAATATAGATCTTGACATACTTTAGAAAATACAGTTTCCTTTTAACTATATTCTTACAACTTGTCAATGAAAATAGCAAGGTTCTGAGTTTTCTTCGCTCAGTAACATTATCTCTGGCGAAGAGTGTTACAGTATGAGTGACCTGGTACCAATTATTCATGGTGTGTTCACTAATCGGAAAAGGATTTTTTTTTTTTTTTTTTTACTTTTTTAAAGATATAGTTGGTAATCCTGTTCAGAAACACTTTTTGTTCCTGTATACTGGGTGAAATGGTCCTTCCATCCTGACAGTAGCCAATGCATTACGTATTCATAAAAAGGAGGTTAAGAAAATAGATCTGTATGAAAGCCGAAAACCTGTAAAAACTCTGACCAATCACAGCCATTCGAACCGAAGGGCTGCGCATGAGCAAATCTAGTGTTTATGTATCTGGTTAGTTTAACAGTTAGCTTAGCAGTTAGCTTAGCAGTTCGCTCTGGTGTTAGCCGTTCATTGTGGCAAATCAGGTTGAAAATGATCTGATTCCGGTTGATAGCCATTGTCTGTCAGTCTGTTTGATTAGCTATAATGCAAACTCAGGAAATAATCCAACCTTCCTTTTTTCTTTATCCTTTCTAACATGCTGCGATCAGTAAAGACTTGAAGACATCAGTACATTTTTACCTCTGTGTGGTTTGAACTGAGTTCATCCCTGCCCTTACTACTTGGCCTTTCCATCCGTCCCTGTTGAGCTTTTCCTTTGTGGGGGTCCCATTCTGCAGAAAGCGCCAGCATGGATCAAAATCCCAGAAGTCTGAATCAAACTGCTGCGGGGGAACTGCGACTCCTTTTTTTTTTTTTTTTGCATGCGTAAACTACACAGGAAAGTACAGTTAAGAGTACTTTGAAACACTCGCTGCCACATTTTGGCTCTCACATTTTCTTAAAGACATTTAGAGAGATAGCAGCAGTTCAAAATATGGAACGCAAGGTTCTTTAGAAAATACATTTCAAATGGCTTACCCGGTAGGTAGCCCCAGAGGACACCTCAGGGATAAACCTTGGCTAGAAAGGAAGACGGAATAAAAGAAAAGTGAAATTGCAAAGAAGACACAACCGTGACTATAGCAGAAGAAATATACTGGGGGGGGAAAGGGATCCGCTTAACCTGCCAGTGCTTCTGCAGAGGAATCACAGTGGTCTATATCAGTCCTCTAAACATTAATTTTCTAAACATCGTCACAAGATCTGCTGATGTTCCCTAATGAAGTGGTATAAATTATTTCAAAATTAATTTAAAGGCTTAAAGTAAAGGCTTTTTTTTCTTTTGGATAATGAACATATGTTAAGCAGCCTTTCAAGAATAAAGTAAAAACTGAGTCCTGAACGGTTGTTGGCTGGACAAAAAAAAAAAAAAAAAAAAAAAAAAAAATCTGTGCAAGAACATAAAGGGTGGAAAATATAAAGATGGGAAAGGAGAGAGCAAGATGAAGGGCTAAAAGAAAAGTTGAGATGGGAAAAAAAGTAGAATCAGCAAAATGGGTTCGGGGGGCTTGAGAGAAAAGAGCAGGAGGAACTCTTCAACTTTCACTCACATTCCCAGATGTGTTGTAGGCAAGACGTAGCCTTTGAAGAGCTTGTGGCAAAATAGACAAAATATGACTACACACTAACACCCACTTTCCTTATAATTCCTATGCCTCCTCTCTTTTTCTTTTTGCTCCCTCTTTCCCATGCTCTCCACATCTCCCTCGCTTTATCTTTCTCCCTGGGCATCTCTGTTCCTTAGTGGAAAACCCAGCTGCGGGGGTCCTGTGCTACTGCGAGTGAACCTCCACTGATTCTCAACACACACAAACATTGCGCTTTCACCCCATGTCTCATTTGCAAACGTTGAGCCACTGAACATAATTTCCGATACTTCTCTACTGCTTTTTCAGCCACATTTACACACATTTAAATGTCATCATGCTTAGCTGACAAAGACAGAAACAATTTACAAGAGTTTCCATTTTTACCCCCCACCCCCCATGCCATAACCCCAATTGCAATGGGTTCTAAAGCCACTAGAGGGAGCTTATAATAAGTAGCTTCCTCTGTTTTGTAGAACAGTTGTTGCAGCAAAGAGGCATAATCTTTCAAATATTAACATCCTCGCCCTGGATATCATCAGCTGTCCAGCAGTTATATGACTCTCTGGTTTCGGAGATAATGGTGTCCAACTTTAAAAGAAAACAGATAAATACATTTTAGGGGTTTGCTTTCTTTTGTGCAAATATAACAATGCCTTCTTGTATGTTTGTGGGAGCAGCTATCTGCTGGTGTGAGTCTTGCAGAGGTGATAATTCTGCCGCTGTGCAGCAGCTTGAGCAGAGTGCATGATGGCAATAACGGAGAGCAAGCCTGGGCGTGCTTTTAATCAGTTCCCCCCCAAATGTAATGAGTCCAAGCAAGAAGTCTGGTCACCCCGACTTGATCAAAAGCAGGAGGAAATCTGCAAATGATTTATTATATCCCATGGAGCTTCCTCTGTTAGACATGTGAAAGTGATGGTGAGCTGAAAATTAAAACACATCTCTTCCCTTTATTATTTCCTCTAAATAGATGGAAAGTGAGGCTGTGAAATCAGTCGAGTCGGTTTGTCAGCTTCAGTTTACTTTGGTCTCTTTTCAGCTGTACCAAATATATTCAGCCTTTTTGCTTCTACTTTGTCTTTTATTTTTTTTTGTCTTTTTCCAAAATTGTTGATTATTTGAATTCTTTGACAACACAACACACTTTCACATGCCACAATCCGTTACCACCTCAAAGTAATTAATGCATTTCTTCAACCTGCAGTAATTTTGTCCATATTACAATTAAATCATATTGTTTTTGCCTCTGCAAATCTCTAACAAAAGATGAGCGATACGAGTGTATCTGAAGAGGAGCCTCAGAATTGTCCTGTCATAATTTTTCACAATCTTCTCCCTCACATTGCTAAAACAGGCTTAGCCGATGGGATTCGCCGTACTCTGCGCTGTTCCACTCCCCCTGGCCTTTTCCAGTGACAGGGCTGCCAATGATACAGATCCGCTGTGACATTTTACATTGTGCTCCCTAATTGCTGCAACTGATAGTGAGATGGCTCACCGTACAGCTGTGTGCTTCCTCTTTTTTCTACCACCCTTTGGCCTTTTTTTCCTCTTTTGTTGGGTAGTTAGTACAGACTGCGGTACAGTACCAACTAATTGCCTTGCTCACGTGCTGTCAGAAGATATGCAATTAAGTGTTTTTTTCTTTTTTTCTTCTTCTGTGCTTTTACATTTCTGTCTGCCGCAAGAATTTCATTCATTTAAATTCCGCAAATTAAAAGAAACATATGCAGTCACATTCAGCCATTCGGAATCTGGTTTCTGATGAGGCTCGTTTGTCAGATTAAAAGTGCCTGTTGAAAATAACAACCTTTAAGCAGGTATTAGGCACACTTTTAATTAAGGCCATGGTTTTGCATTAAAAGTTTATTTTATGTCGGCCTGATTTAATATTCTAATCTTAAATGTTGCGTTTTCATTCACTGTAAGTGGAAGCAACATCATTATTAATAAAGAAAATAAAGGCTTGCAAACATCAGTCTGTCTGATAATCTATATAATGTGTTTCACTTAGTAAATTAAGGCAGCTCTAATTATACAGTTGTTTTAAGACTGTCAGGTTGCAGCAGAAAGGGAGCCAGTCATTTGGGAAAGTAAAGGACGAGGGTAGTGAGTAGGAAGAAGGAGGAGGGAGGGAGGGGGTAGAGGGGGACAGTTTGATGGACGGACATCGTAACACCAGCATCTGGTGATAGCTGCAGCTGCTGTATCGTTTTCCCACCGCCAGCTTGCCGGCTAAATAAATATTGCCACGATCTGTCTTGTACAAGCAAGTGTAAATTACTTTAACACGTCAATAACTAGTTTACAATGATGTTTTTTTTCTGCCATTTCAGAACATATATTGATTTTTACATTGCTGTTAAATGGCTCAAGCATTGTTTCCTAAAGCTATACTTTTTCTCCCCTGCATTGAGGCAGACTAAACTGGGCAAACCCTGAAGGAAAAAACCCCCAGAAAAAAACATCAATCATGCAGTTTCTCTGAGCTTGCACTGTATATAGAAGCTCACTTATAGGACATCTCAGTAAATTAAATACATATAATACCAACTTTCAACTGCAAAGTTGTTGTTTTTGTGTTTTATAGGCTAAGCTGTGGACTTTTAATGGCTTGGATAAGTTTGAAAGCAATTAATGTCAATATTAAAGCACCAATCAGGCATTAACCTAAAAATCTTGAAGATATTAAACATTAAGTGAATCACAATCACCTTTTCCATTGCTTTTCAATGTGGATAAAAAACTTGAAAACACTTTGCTGAAACAGAAAAAAGCCTTCTGCAACGTGCCACCCGAAAAACAGGAAGACAGTGCCAAATGCAATTCTTCTTTTCAGAGAGAAATTTAGCCACAAAACAAAATGAGCAACAGTTGTTGCTTTTGACGATTACATTGATCAGCACAATTTTTGTCAATGTCAAATGAAGGAGAATGCTAATACCATACACTTTTTGTGTTTGTGTGTTGTGTCTGTGTTCTAACTACTACATGGACATCATTAACTTAAGATGAGTATTTGATGTAAAACGTGTTTATGGGGGGGGACTAAGTGCATATGGACCTATAGGTTGGTGTGACAAAAGCTGTTCTCAGAATAATGTTTTGATAGCTACATTACTAAAGTGCAGTCAAACCTCCGAGTGTGAAAATGGATTAATTAAATACGGAGGTAAAGTGAGACTTGCACAATCGCTCGCTAATTTAATTTAGGCTTTACTGGTGACATGGATGCTGTGAAGGGCTTTCACCTGTGTGCATTAGAGAAAATATGCTGGTCAAGAGGTGGAGCACTAAATACAATATTATTGCTGTCAGAATTTCACTATTTCAGTTTGTTCTTTACCACAATCTATCATTTATAGCTGCGATGACTTTCAGGTAGTGCTAGACTGCCACTGTGGGTTTCTTTAGTGCTCATGGAGTGCCGAGAACCACTGCTCTGAAACAGAATATCTCTTGACTTCCTGCTCCTCACTAGACAATTCATGATTTAAACCCTTTCATCAAGAATTTTAATTTGAGCTGCAGCCTTTTCTATCACAACTTTTGTCTTGGGTCCACATTGTAATGTGCATTTATGCTTGCCATTAAAAGAATAACTTAATCCCTCTGCCTCCCTTGATCTTAATCTTTATTTTATTTTATTCTATTTTTTACCTGTCACAGTTTTTTCATATCACTATTAACTTTGGATATTAGAAAGAAGCTAATTACTGTGAGCTACAAGCCTGAATACTGTCGACATGGAAAAGTCAATGATTTTTATCCTTGAGGAATTTTGTGAAGAAGAAAAAAAAAGAGCAAAACTGATAAAATGGATTGTATCTTACTTTGCTAAATGTGATCAAGATTGGTCAAGAAAGCAATATGTTAAGTGTAGTATTACCAGTAAAGTTTTTTGAGACCTTCCTAAATTAATTATTATTTAATAATAAAACCACACTTCTTTACAAATTGGGATTTTGTAATTTATTTCAGTGGACTTATATCATATCTCTATAACTGAATGCAGCATGTCTGCAGGCATGCATTTACCTCTATTTAACTATTTTCTATTCATAATGGGCTCTACCTCTCCAAGACAGATGTTGGGGAAACCCTCAAAATCACAGAGGAAGCCTCCCAATAATCAAAGCAATTTTAATCATGGTCCCGCGTTCTGACCCACTTATTTTCTCACAGTGCTGATTGAGCTGAAGTGCAGCGCCGACTGGCAATGGAACGTGCAACATGTAATTAGGCTTCACATTATATACATGTCACTCTAACAGAATAAAGTGAATCTTAATTCAAAAATTTGGCCCAGTTGGATGCAAAAGCCTCTCACATTGTCAAATTGGAGCATGTTCCTCCTTGATTCCTCTGTTCAAACAGCAAATATGCTACCTTCTTCCTGGTAGCATATTTGCTACCAGGAATTCCTATTTAAGTAACAGAATTACAAGGTAGTGGTAAACTTGTCAATTTCTTAGACAACAATTAATCTGTAACCTGCTTATTGTTCCGGATTTTAAAGTATATAGTATTAGTTTACAGATTAATACACAAATCGAGGATTCCTTAAGCAGTGTAGTCTATTTTATATGACTGCTGCACCCTCTATTTGCATTATTTCTGTACCAGATTTACTAAGCAGATAGCACTAATAATAACCAGGGGCATTCTTGCAAATATCCAACTGATGGGAGCAATTTACCCATAATTTTGCATTAGGTTTGGTTGTCATCTCTTCAGTCACGAATCCAGCAGTTGTAGTGAAGAGATGAAAATGAGAAGGAAAAACATTTGAATCTTTCATCAAAAGAAAACTGTGGGTCTTGACTTGATATGGTTTTCCTCAAAACTTTAAGAAGACCTTCTGACTATACGGAAACCTACCGGAATTGTATTTTTAAATCGAGAAATTGTGCTCTATAGATTTAAAAAAAACAGTGTAAGGATGAAAAATTATTTTCTATGAATTAAATAATAAATTTGTTACTTGTAGTAAATCCAAAAAATAACACAACATTTGAGCAGGGGGAGGCAAGCTTGGGGCCTTTATCACACCCCTGTTCTCCTATTGACACCCAAAGTTCGGGGCCAGGAGGAGGAGCGGGCCACCTGGTCAGACTCAGAGGATGTTATCTTGCTCTCTCTCTTTCCTCTCTACGTTCACCCTTTTCTCCCTTTTAGCCTTTTATCTCATCTGTTTCTCACCTTTACTTTCCTCTTTTACCTTCCCGTTTCTGTGTCCATTTAACATGAAATAGTCCCAGCATAAGACCTAATACAGCTTCTTGCATACATAAATCAAGCGGAGCACTATGGCGAGTAAAGTAATGCTCCACTTGTGAAATTAAAATCTGTTGGACTCTTTTTGGCATTAAGACAACAATTCTTATTGCCACATTGCCAGACAAGACACACAAAAAAAAAAACTTGATCTGAGCGGGGGATAATTATTTTTTTTACTCAACTGTATATTAATTACAGATCTACCTTTGCAGCTATTATGACAACTAGAAGGACGCACAAACTCAGGTCTGTTTACAATTACTCACAATTAGCTTTAATAATTTACCCCGGACTTCATATTGTACAAAAAAGGGCATTTTTGAATTGACGTAAAACCGTTTAACCCATAACAATATTTTCATTTCAGTAATGATAAGTTGGACTGATTTTTTTCATATCCATGTTTTAACACCATTTAATTGTGTCATCAGAGCACTCCAACTCATAGGTCATTGGGTCACTTCCTCATTTACACTAAGACACACACATCTACACAGAAGAAAAGAAAATCCGTCTGTTTCCTTCCCCTCCCTTAAAGTGCTCCCAAAAACATGCCCAGACTGGAATTTGCCAAAATATCTTCTCTCCATTCAAACACACACTGCGCCCCATTTCAATCTCAATTTGCTTTTTTTTTCTTTTCCTTCTACCAACATCTCAATTAAAACCCCTCTGGAGGCACAGCACCCCACGGAGCCATGCAGGCTCACTGTGGTGGTAGATTATCCCGGCAAACATTTACCACAAATGCTTTAATTTGAAACCACATTAATAATCTATTTCCTAATGTTCTGTTTCGGTCTTAATCAACACCATCGGAGATGAAACACAGAGCTGTATGACCACTTATAGGACAGCTTTGTACCTTTGGGGCTCAATTTTAAAGTTGGAGTATGCTGTTTTTGGGGTTTATTACAATTTGTGGATACTTCTTTATTGAGTAACTTATTTTGTATGTATTACAATAAAGTAATTTTTTATTGACATTTCCATTCATCTATTGCTTGTCATAGGTGGGTCACAGGGGTTCGGGGGATGGTCTAGTGCCTATTTCCAGCAGTCATTGGGTAATATGTAGGGTACATCCTGGACAGGTAGCCAGTCCATCACAGGACAACACAGGAAAGAAAACCATGCAAAAGCATGCAAAAGGACAATTAAGTACCTCACGCCTGGACAGGGAGAATATTTAAACTTCTTGCAGAAACACTCCAGGCCAGGATTTGAACCCAGGATCTTCAAGGCGCAAGGCAACTGTATGTTTTAATGTAAATATGGGTAACCAAATTATCGGTATCTTCTGGTAATTTACCTGAGTTAATCTCTCACAAATCAGAAGCATTTTAGTTTAGATAGTATCTATGTGTTTGTCATTAAGTGTACCTTACCATGTATCTTTCTTTTCCCCACTACTCAACTGGCCATCCGGAACGAATGTTTTTGTGTGTGTGTGTGTGTGTGTGTGTGTGTGTGTGTGTGTGTATGTGTGTGTGTGTGTGTGTGTGTGTGTGTGTGTGTGGTTTTCTGGGTCCGCAGCCAAAATGTTCTCCTGTGGAGATCTTGTAAGAACTACTTTCAGCTGGTCCCTCTCTCTACTATTAGGGCCCTCTGTACTTTTTTATCCCCAGACCTTTGAGACCTCAAACTGCCAAATGAGGTGAATTATGGCCAGTTATGTGGAGTGGACCAGGCATCACGGGGGACAGGCTCGAGTCAGTGGAACTAACTACACTCCTGACCATTAAAAGGCAGCCTGACACTGCCTCTTCATCTTCTGCCTGATCTCAAAGGCAATAAGTCCAAACCCTGTGTCCTCAAGCAGAGACAAAATGTAGCAGTCCAACCAAAGAGCCAAGTAGCCGACCAGCTATTCTGTCAAAATGTGACTACAGCAGGAATAATACCATCATCCTCTTTGTGGTTATAAGACAGAATAGAATAATCGTTTACTGTCCCACTGTGGGGAAATTCAGCAGTATCGGCACCGACAACTGTGATACAGGAAAAAAAATACTGTATAGTTATTAAAAATAGCACACTCCGATTGAATGAAATGTGCAACTGAGTAAAGTGATTTGAAAGTGTGTAAAATATAATTGTATAGTGTATAATTGTGTATAATTGTGCATAAAAACACATCAGACTAATTACAAAAAATGGAAAAAGCAGGGGTGTAAACAACTAATCTAGTTTGTTGGGACCAGTAATTGTTACATAGTCTAACAGCTGCCGGGAGAAAGGATCTGTGATAACCCTCCTTTGTGCACCAAGGATGCAGCAGTTTATCACTGAAGGAGATCTTCAAATCCACTACCACCATTATTATTTTTTTTTTAAGTATTAGAATTTTTATTTTATTTACAAGTACATGTCAGTAATTTAGAATCAAAAAGTTTACTGATTTCTATTATTAAATTAAAAACTTAAGCTCATATATATCAGCTTCATGAACGTTACATTTCTCAGTAGACTTGAATAAGGCATGGGAAAGAAAATGAGCAGTTTTTTTCAAACTGTTTTACCTACCGCAAGAAATGTCATTAAAAACTTAAAAAAAATACTCATTAAAAGTATATTCTTACTAAATAAAGATGCATAACATTGTTATTGTTTCACCCTTGTCACATTGAAGCCAGTCCATGAAACTGAGGGGAACAAATATTTGGCATTTAGACTATCCTATAATCTTTCTAATTTGGCTGATCAACACATTCACATTCTGATATTGTTAAATCTCACACCCCTACGGCCTACGCAATCACAATGCAGACTGCTGACTTCAGTCATCGACATCGCGGTTGTTCAGCGAGTGCTGTATTCAAGCTTATTTTAGAAAGTTGAGTGGAAGGAAAAGTCCTGTTGGCAAGGATTCTCAAGCAAGAGGGACAACCATGACCGAGCCGCCAAGAGAACGGCTGCACACAGTGACAACTGTCACATGACTTGTGTTAAGCCAGTCGTGAACCATATACAAAGTCAGAAACTTCTGATGCTGTTGAAGGAGAAAAATGATTGCACAGTTACTTGGTGTTTCAAAGCCCTCTTTTCAGACGACAGTACATTTTGCGTATTGTTTCAAGGTACAAGGGTCTGAAGATGGTGATGATGATGATGATGAGTTGTGGAGCCATATCATCTGCTGGTGTTGCTCCACCATGTTTTATCGAGTCCAAGGTTTTTTCAACCTTGTTCCAGGAGACTTGAGAGCACTTTCTGCTTCCCTCTGCTGAGAAGGTTTACTAAGATGTTGAGTTCATTTTCTAGCAAGTCTTGGCACCCGTCCATGCTACCAAAAAATACAGTACCTGGTATAATAACCACAGTATAACTGTGCCTCTTGGTCAGAAATCCGACCTGACCATAACCCCATTGAGAATCAATGGAGTCTTATCAAAGGGGGGCTCAACAATGTATATTTATATCATAAATCTATATAATCTGTACCTTTCAGTTTTTAAAGTAAATTATTTTTTTAATTATTAACATGTACCTGTATGTTTACGTTTTTGCTCTATGTCATGTTTTTCTAATCTGGTGCTTCCACTTTTACGGTAGTGGCTGGGATGTTAGGATAAACAATTAGCTGCAAATGGTTAAAACAAGTAAGCTTAAATCAAATATAACCACACACACACACACACACACACACACACACACACACACACACACACACACACACACACACACACACAGAAGTTTGATCTGTCACAATAATAAGGGCATCATGACATGATGGCTGCAGCCTTTTTCGTGTCCGTCCTCTCTCTTCCATTTTGCACCTCTCTAGTAATGCCGATGCAATGTGTAATGTTTGCTGTAGCCGGTGGCTGAAATTGAATGAGTGATAGAACCTGAGGTGTTGGGATTACCGAGGGCAGAATTGATGCTATCTGTCCAATGATGGTGTTATTTTGTGGATGTGAGGCAACAAGCCGGAGAGAAAACTGCTCGCACCGCTCTGTATGATTTTTACAGTTTAAGTGGTGAAAGACAAATAGAATAACGGTGATGTGCTAGCAAGGGCTTGTAAATAGCTGAATAATTCTGCTCGAGTTCAACATTCATTTATCTTTTCCACGTTGCTTTGCAGCGCTTCGCTCGGCATCTTGAACGGTATTTATTGCTCTGCTCATAACTGCAGCTTCAGTGAACTCAGCGCCCATGTTTAGAGGTGAGACTACTCCCCATTCTTCTAATAGGGTCAGCTCAGAAAACGGGTCAGAGGTAAACTAATGACACCTGCAACAGATGCTTCTTCCTTGAAGCCCATGCTTATGCTTAGCAAAGGCTGTGCTTGGGGGAATAACTGCATGCTGTTTTGATACCCAGGTGGTGGTGCAGGGGTCAGCTTCTAACCCCAGAAAAGACTAAATTCAGCTTTTTCTGCCTGTTTGGGGCTCAAGCCCGTGGTCCTGGGCTATTGTTAGGGGGTCAAGTTGAAGCTGTCCAGATTGCCTGAGCAGCCAACATACATTCATCAAAAATTCAGCATCGCACAGCTGTAAAGTTCTTCTTATGTAGGTTAAAGGTTTTACACAAGGAATTGATTACTTTTCCTCTCTTTGGTTCATGGATTTTCATTTAAATAAGAAATGCTTTTTTGGGGGGAAAGAAATGATCTGTAGTTGCTGAGAATTGATCTCACAATTAAACCTTTTAAAAAAACACATTTAATTTTAATACATTTATACAGGGAGAAACAAATCCCTGTTTTTACAGAATCGCTACCATGATAGCTACCATGCATTGTAAGCAGAATGGTGAGTAAGGTTAAAAAATAAGGTTAAATAAATATCCGATGCACACTTTTGTATTATGGCCACTAAAGCAAGGAGTATGTCCTATATAACGTGTCCTATTTAACACCCTGTTGCTGTTCAAAAGGCAATAAAGGTTTGTACAGAGTATCAACAGCAGAGGCACCAATTTTTGTGGTACAAGTCTTTTCATTGATATTAATGTTTCCTAAATAGGAATGTTTTCCCCACTGACTAAATATCCTCACACAAAAAGTTGCTTTTCTTTTTTTTATTTGTCAGTGAGATATTGCCACTGCCCTAAAATAGTATTTTACATTAGGCCTTTTCATACAGCTTTCCCAAGGGCACCAGTAAGGATCAAGATAAGTAGCTAAGAAGAGGGTAAGTATTTCTTTTAACTCCAAATATTTCCAAAACCATGCTTTTCTTATTACCTAAATAATATATATAAAAAATAAAAGTAGTTGACCATAATTCAGAATTATTATATGTACATTTTTTTCCCCATAAAGCTACATTCATACAAATTTTGCAAACACCCAATTGCTTTGATTTGGAAGATTTTAGGTACTCTTCCTAATAGCGCTAGTATGCATTTAAATGCAATATATTATCCAGACTACACTGTATGCTCTGGAGGAAAAATAGAGTGTGAGAGGCCATTTTTCTCTTCCATGTAAACAGCTGGCAGCATCCCATGCTTTCACAATTAATGGACATCTAATTGGCCATAATCATTTTCACTTAAGCAAATATAAAATAGGCTGTTGCCTCTGGAACAGACAGCTGTTGGTGGAACCTGCTGGCAGTTGAGCTGCAGTGTTTAAGGATGTGGCTGATCACTTTTACTCAAGGTTTTCCAAATACACCAATCCTGTTCACAGCCTACTGTTGGCATTTACCTTTCTAATACTTTTCTAATTGTATCAACAGGGCCTTAATATCTTCTGATTGTGGTAAGATTTAATTTTAAAGCATGGACAACACATTTTTGAGATAAAATATGAGTGAATTCATTGCTGATCGAATATATGGAGCAATTATTTTTTTTTACTGTTGCAGCAATAATTGACTGGTTTCTACAGTGCTAAAACTGTTATCTATATCATTTATTAACAGTTGTTTTAATTTTAATAAACAGACCAAAAAACTGAACCTTTTGCCCTTTATGTTCTGTACACAAGTGTAACAAATTGTTCAATTAGTTAGTTAGGTTATCAACTCCAGTAGCCAGCCTTCGGTCTTCTGCTTTACATATGCGCTGCTTGTAGTTTTAAAACAGTGTTAGCTTTAAACTTGTTATGGCCGATTTCTGTAGTTTTCAATTTTCTACACCCTGTAGTTTTGGTGACCAGGAGAATTGTCTTTCTTTTAAAGCAAAGGAAATGTGTGCTAGCCTTAAAGCAGTAAATTCAGCACACGATGCTGTTCTGTAATATGATTTGTCTGGCCAGTAGCTTCTCAGCCATGGAGTGAAAGGAAAAAGGAAGGAGAAAAAAGGTTACACTTATTTATGTTATAAGGCTCCTCTGAATGCCTTTGACTTTGGCTTTGGGGGTCTTTAGTACAATGCACAGATTAATTTACGGGATGGTGTGTCTTCTGCTATAAGCCGTCCCCTTAATGAAAGGAGGGAATCAGTGAGCAGAAGAAGCGAGGAAATCAGTGTGTGGGATAGGACAAAAAAGAAAAAGAAGAAAAAAAGTAATGTCAAACAACTTGATTATGAGACAGGAATGGATTAAGGGCATTGTTTAAACTAGAAGAGGAGGTACCTTCCACACTGCTGGCTGCCATCTTATCTCACTCCCCAACAGTGGTCTAATCTGTTGGTCGAGTATGCCTGCAAATAATTTCTGTCTGTCACACAGACAATGGAGCTGCCACCTTGTTGTGCATCACGGATTACTGTACCGTTCATCCTGTCCCGCCCCTACAGAGACTCCTGACAAAGGACTTAATTGAATATCCGTCCGTGGCTAATTTGTGTGTGTTCCATGTGGGCACACGCATCAACGCAGGCTTAATGCGGAGGCGCATAAACAGTCAAACAAACAAACACAGAGCTTTATGCACATACCAGCATGTATGAATTTAGATGAGGGGACTTGTTAATTTAGTTTGATGTTAAAAGTCAGGAATTATTGCTCCCGGTCCGTATGGCTAAACTGTAAACAAATGTAATGGACCGGATTCAATTAACTCTGTCTAACCTAACGTATAATTATATGAAGGCACAAAGTGAGGAGTGGGAGACAATAGAGACATTTTTTTAACCTTAAACTTTAACCTCACATTTCCTATTTGTTTATCAAATTAAATTAAGCCAGTATATTTGTTATGTCTGAGCTTAAATACATTTAATCACCCATTTTATCCATATACTACATTTATGCTTAAGCTAATTAATCCTCAGTGTTTATCCAACATAAACAGTGGTGGCTTTGTGTAATGCCTCTACAGGAGTCATTTGTTATCAAAACCGGCAGGTATTAAACACTTGAATCGCTCGTACACGAGCAACAGAAAACTTTAATTATTACAACAACTCTATTTTCTATTTTTCAGAAATCATTTCTGGTGGAATCATAGTTTTAAATGACACCTCTGCAGGTTTAGACACTTCATAGATCTTCTTGAATTTGAGAAAAAGATATTTATAGTTTTGACAACTCAATTTTTCTAGATCAGTTGTCATCTTTAGATTATGACAAAATAGATGCCTGTAGGTCAAAAAACGACCCCGGTCTTCCATTCGGCCGATTCCTAAGGGTGTCATGATGGTTATGTTTTGTGTTAGCTCTTCTTTTAACTGCATATGCTGTTGTTGTAGATGCTCCTGGTAATGCATGTCTCTCTACATCACTGAAATCGAGGGTTCTCCCTCAATGGGCTGCCTGTGGATTACTGCTATTAAATCATTGAATGAGCTTGGCTTCAAAAAAAGTAAAAATATCTACAAACACCTGTCTTTTGATTTTTTTTTTTTTCTGAAGAGTGTATATTTATTGAAAGTGACAGCTTCACTTTGTCACTTATGATGATGTCTCAAACAAAAGGAAATCTGCCGCCATGTTTAGCCTTAACTTGTTCGGCCTTAGCTGCTCAGGCAGACAGCAGGCTGTTGCACCTTATGTATTTGTTTATTTTCAAGATAAGGAGCCCTCTTTTATGGATAAGCAGCTGACGCGCCGACTCTGTCAAGCCGGGACAGGCCGAGAGAAGATAAAATAGAGTCTGTTAATCTGGTGCTGGTGAGCAGAGAGAGTGATGTTATTGACCTACGCTGGCAGCAATGTGTTTCAATTATACACTGCCATCCATTTGTCAGACAGGCGGAGCGATGGAAGGGGGGCACAGGGTTCAGGCCTGGGTTAGAGTCATTCTCCATCACTTACGATGTGTCTTTGGAAAGCACTTTAATTGAATTACCCAATTTATTCTTCAAGCAACAATGCCCTGGCCTAGACCCATGACGTGAGACAATTAGATACATGTTTAAAATCAGGCAGTTTGCATTCTTCTGCTCTTCATGTTGTATACCGGGAGAAAGAATAACTTTTTTTTTTGACTATTTCTCTTTCTTTTCCCGTTTCGGCTTCAGTCCGACACTTTACTTAAAGCACTGCCATGTATATGTTGACCGCACTGTTGCTTTTAAGTGTGATAAAATAACACAACAGCATTCAATGCGCTGTACAATCTCCTACTTTTTTGTTGCTGCTGTTGTTTTTATATTTTTTGTGCACATCTACGTTCTTCCGTTTGCCTGTCGCTTTGTTGCTGGTACACCCTGAATTTCCCCACTGAAGAACATTAAAAGATATTTATTTTCTATTCAATCAAGTTTTGTCCCATTCAACTCAGTAACCATTGATATTTTGGATCATTTTTATAATTCTTATATGAAAGCCATTATATAGCCTATAATAATAATAATAATAATAATAATAATAATAATAATAATAATAATAATAATAATAATAATAATAACAATAATAATAAACAACAATACTACTACTACTAATAATAATAATAATGATAGTAAATATTTTAATAGTTATTGGGATCATCATAAATACCAATTCTATCGATTTTTTAACCTTTGTTACTTATGCATCTAATTTTAATTGTAATTTCTTAAATTTATAACTATTCCAGTTTATAAATAACTAAACATATTCAATCATGTAACTGACAATGGAACAAACAAGTAAATGTAAGCTGATTCATCTACATATTTTACTTACTGGAATCATAGACATAACCTTGTGTGACATAAAAATAAGAAACATTTCTTGTTTCAGGTCAATTGGGAATACCAACTATTTCTGATGCGAGAAGAATGAGACAAATCATTTGTGAGTTTTTTTTTTTTTTTTTTGCCTTTGTGAGACTCAGATATTTCATACATTCCCTTAGTATTTGGTAGAATTGCCTTCTAAACTGCACAAATCTGGTTAAACATTTTGGAAATCCTGGCACAAGGTTCCAACAAGAATTTCCTGGAATGTTGACCCATTTCCTCTGACAGAACTGGTGTAACTGTGTCCGGTTTGTAGCTATAAAAACTGGTCTTTAAAACTGATTGTGGGTCTTGTTATACATACATGCAAATATTTCATTTCAGCTGTGAATGCAACGCACAACAGATTATTATGTTGTATGTTAAGTCTTGCAACACCAAGGTCTACCTAGTTTTAAATGTATTTTATACATATGTTTTCATGTGAGAAGTTTGTTGAAATTGTTTCCTTGTGCCAACATGTTTGTATGATATGACTCAATGAAACTAATGCAGTACCAGTTAATGGTTTATGGACAAAACCTGCAGAAAACATTCATATCCTACTTCCGAAGCCTAGCCCTTTGCTTTTAATCTCCTAAAATATTGACTAATGTTTCAGCTTTCCCAGACATTGACAGCTGTCAGGGCATAGCATTTAGAGCAGATCACATGACAAAGATGGAAAGCATTTAAATGTCACTGTAAAAGGTGAAAAACATTTTTCTATCAAGAGAACCCAAAT
The DNA here is from genome assembly GCF_011125445.2 of Fundulus heteroclitus. Classification (NCBI taxonomy): domain Eukaryota; kingdom Metazoa; phylum Chordata; class Actinopteri; order Cyprinodontiformes; family Fundulidae; genus Fundulus; species Fundulus heteroclitus. Next base: position 29,887,718 of record NC_046372.1, read on the forward strand.
TCAAAGCAACACAATAATTGGGACAACCTCTAGCACAGTTTTGGAAACATTTGCAGCACAAATTCCGGCTCCATGTATGGTTACCCTTTTTTTAATCAAGCAGATAAATAAAGGATCTCTCCAATGTTCATTAACCTGTTGTTGCTCTAATGGAAGTAAAGACCACAACATACCAAGTGATCCAGCAGTTTAGGTTAAACACACTGTAGCTGAAAGCATGGTGCAAAGAAAGTATTCTGATTCATATCTGACATTTGAATTGCTTTACCACCAAACAAGATGGGGATAACCCAAAATATATCTTTTCAGCTATAGAAATAATTGATGAGATAATTAAACTCCACTAGACGTACATAATGTATAACAAAAAGGATGATGCATTCACGACAACTTATAAATACAGAACAAAATCTGTCCCGCAATGGTTTAGAGAAAGATACTCAAATCAGGGACCATCCTCTGTATTATCGTGAATAAGCATGAGACACAAAATTACAGACAGCTGACCGTCTACAGGTAGTTATACTGGGACATGATCATAACTGTTACCATTTATTTATAATAGATCATCAAATCTTCTAAAGAAGCAGATCAAGACATAGTATGCAACTAAGCCATATAATAAAAATAAATCTGCATTAAAGAGGACCTATAGTGCAAAAATCACTTTTTGCAAGTTTATCTACTTCCATCTGGGTTTCAACTGATTCTAGAAACAGTCCACGTGCTAAAAAAACAGCTGTTTTTTGGCAACAAGTATATATCTTATTTGTGTCTTTCAAAAACCTCCCAATTATTATGTCCCAGTCTGCAGGCACTGCCCCTCACCTAGCAACCCAAGTGGAGCTCCTCCCACATTATCAGCTGCTTTTACCGCTGTATGCACTGAGCAACGGCTGTTCAGCACATGATTGGTCATTTAGCACAAGCTAACACTAACAATAGGCTATTGATAGCCCTGTGTCCATTCAGGAACCACTTGCTGCATCCATGCCGGTTGTGCAGGAGGATCCGTTGCTGCTTCTGGTTCTGACTCAGGGTCAAAGATGTACGGTCGTACCGTTGTGCATCTGTTTGCAGCCATTTTTACATGTATAAAGTGCCAGTGTAAACATTGAGTTGGTGGGCATGGTCAGTTACAGCTTATTTGCATAAAAGTGACAGAGCTGTAGAATAGCTCATTCTGAAAGGAGCACAAAATAGGTGAAACTGAGGAGGTTTCATGATTTTATGCAAAAAAATAAACAATTAACATGTTTTGTTTAGCCCAAAGATTTAACTTTACTAATTTAAAATGAAGCATCATAGGTCCCCTTTAAACAGATTGTCCTACTGACAACATACCCATATTTTATTATGTCTTTTTACTAAAAAATAAATGCATAAAAAAAGAATGAAAAATTAAAACAAAACAAAAAAGGCTCAATATCAAAACTGAATTAGTCTGATTTAGTCGGGCTTTCCTCTTTGGCCCCTGCTTATAATTTTCTAAGCAGTCTTGTTTAAATGGTTTCCCTTATATTTGCAAATTGCATGAGGTTGAGAGTGATTAATTCTAATCAAGATCAATTTATTCTGGAAGAGCAGCTGGATGAAGCATAAGTGTTGACTGCATTCTGTCTGCGAGTTGTCTAACAAGATTGCCAGGCTGTCTGTCTCCTCAGCATCCGGTTCCAGGTGTAGAAGGTGCTCATGTTAGACTCATACTGGCTTGCTCGCACTCTGCCCCCAGCACCTGGCTGTTCACAAAACTCTCGTTTTCGGTTCATCCATTTCCACCAAGACAAGTCCCGCTGTCTGCAACTAATCACCAGCGTCTTTCTCGCAGGATCTCCATAGCTCATCTTGTTAAGGGGGAAGAATTGTGGATAAAAATGTATTCCCCATAAGCATGTAATGTACACCAATTATGCTAATTTCCAGCGTTGCAGATGGCCCAGTGTTGATTGCAGCTTCAGGATCAGGAGAGGCCATCTGAAATTTGAACGTGGCGCTCAGATGACACTCATTACCGCTCAAACCTCAACCAAATATCCCTTTGTCACTTGTCATCCATCTGTTCTTACTCCGTTACACAGATAAGACTGTGCAGAACTGTGTAAGCAGCTGTAGAAATACACAGCAAGCAACAGAGACATGCGATCCCTAGTTTTAATTGGATCTTGCCTTGTTGAGCTGCATTTAGACACATTCTCAAAACAATGAGCAACTCATCTAAACTCATCTAAAATAGCAATCACAGGGGGGAAAGGTGGAAGAAAATGGTTCTTATCCAGTGTAAAAGTTTATTACATGATAAATCCCGTGTGGGATTGGAATGCTGGCTACAATAAAGTGATTGAGATGTCTGCTTTTTACCTTTTGTCATGTGTTATTTTCCCCTCTACAGATATGCAGAACTCTCCCCTCCCATTGTGCTGGTTCCCGGGGCCGGAGGATTTAGTCCAAATGCCATTCCACTATGGGACCTGTGACATTCAGAGTGCGCCAAGGTGTGCTGTATGTTAGGGAAGCATGTGCACTCTCATGTAAATTGATCATCAACATCGGCCATGATGCTCTTTGTTATGGCCATTGAGGCAAGTTAGTTTAGCTCCCTATCTCCTTTTAGAGCACGCTAAAGTGAACCCATGCTGGTGTTCAGATGAATGGAGCTCTTTCATGAAGCCATGGCCATTGAACTCTGGAGGCTGAATGCAGCCCTAAGTCGTGCAACCTTTGTGGCAGGGGGGTTCCTGCCAGGCATGATTCCTGTTTAGTGAATAAGTGGGGTAATTACGGTGCGGCTGGAGCCATGCAGCAAATGTCACCAGCAGATAAACAGTAGGAGCAACTCTTCCGTAAAAGCCTGATTTATTCACCCCGGACCTCCTGTAGCCCGCAGAGGAATTAGGAGCAGTTGGGTGTAAAGGCAAACTAGCTTCCCTTGATTTCACTGGAGCTCAAGGATGCAGATAATTGGAGAAACAGTAGTTAACAGATAAGGCCCTGGGTTAACCTTATTTCGTCAAATAAGGTTCTCAAATGCTGGTCTCTGAAGGCAGCGTCTAGTTTTATATTTCCGTAAATAGGCTCCTATCACATTACTGAGATTTAAACTTTTCAAAATGTTAATCTTTCATTTTAGATCTAGCTTCTCTTTCCCAGGAACACTGCAGGTGTAAAACGATTTCCTACACATATGGTTTTATGTGTTGCTATTAAGATGGGTATCTTAAACTTATCCATCACTGGTCAGATCCTCTGTTTCACTGACGAGGAACCCTATTCATTGCTCTCCATTAAAGAGTACCCACCCATGTGTGACTACAGGGCGGCCTTTATAACATCATGAGCCTTGGAAAATGGGAGAATCAGCGAGCGTCATTCCATTACCTGCTGAAATGGATACCCCTGTATCTCCTCCTTGATTAGCTTTGTCTCGAATAACAATGATAGCTTTAAGTGTGCCTAATTGAGGCCACGCTCACCCTTCCTCCCTTAGTGAAAGTGCTTACTCATTTTGCCTGTCCTTTTTAATAATTACATTATCATTTTACGCCCCTGTCGGTTCGTTGGGAAGTGGGCTGGCGGTTGGGTTGAAGTGAAAGCTCATTATTGGAGCTGAATTATGTGCAGTTTATTGATCCCCATGGTGGATTATGGAGCTCTAAGTTAGTCTAGACAGAATAGTTAGCCAGATGACAGAGAAGAAACATAGGGGCCCCAGGGGGGAGATCTCTGGGCTCGGCGAGCAATTAATGCCTGCCAGGTAATGGAATTTAAGTTTACACTAAATCCGCCAGTGCTTTGGCATTTCAAGTGCCTTATAAAAAAACATTAGCCTAATGAGATGGTCAAGAGCAACAGAGGCGCAACACATTTTCTTATCCACACGTTTAGCTTTAAATTCTCTCCTTGATCCTGAGTACCATTACATAAATAGGCTTTGGTAAAGCTTTATCTTATTCTACCTAACGACGACTCTGAAGGGCTGTGTCTGTGAGGCTAAGATGGATAAACACGTAGGAAATGGTCAGTTTTAAAGCTACCTGTCATAACTTTGATGAAAAAGCTACATTACTGACAACTTTGCCCCTTTTGTTTGCAGATCTGATGACAGTTAACCCTATAAAACTATTCTGTATCTGCCTTTGATTTCAATGTAATACAAAGATACACTATTTCAAGTAAATAACAGTTTGTCATGTTTGGTTTTAAGTGTTTCGCCCACATGCAGAATGCACTCGGTACACAGGTGGTGTTCTCTACGAGGATTTATTGATCAAGGAAAGAAACACGGGTTTGCGGGGAGAATCTGCCACAGCGACGGTATCACGGGAGGGAGAGCGGAGCCAGAGGTGCCGGGTCGGTCTAAAAGGCAAGAGAGGTGATTTAGCCTAAGATAGTGATTTGGTGGAAATACTGAAATGCGCACGCTTACCACAGAGTGCGGAAACCCAGACCGGGGGGAAGGCGATCGCGGACTCAGCGTCTGTCCGGTGGTGGTTGGTGACCGTGAGAATGGTGGGCGTGGGCAGCAGTGGGGGTCCGAGCAGCACCGGGGAAGATCCAGAGATCCTGAGCCAGCGGGAGGAACCAGGTGAAGCCGGGAAGAGCCCTGGACCGTGAGATGAGGCTTCAGACTCAGAAGGGACCAGAGGAGCTCAGGTGGAATCCGGCAGGTAAGCAAACGAGGATCACGAGAGGAGAACCTTGGAGACACAGAAAACTGGTTCTTAGTTTGAATAGAGGTTCAGCTAGTAGAAAGCCGAGGCCGATCTATCATACCACGACGGTAACAATCTGGCGTCCTCCCGCTGTTCATGCGCCGTTCTTATAGTGCAGCCCCTGGCGCTGCTGAACCACCTGCAGGTGTGCGTGCCCCGCCCACCAGTCGAACAACAGACACCTGTTGAAGGAAGCAGAGAGGGCAGGACCGGCAGCGAGCTGCACGGTTCTGCCGGCTGAGTCCTGACACCACCCCCCCCTCAACGGTCGCCTCCTGGCGACCGCGTGGAAGACGTGGAGGGGCGAGAGGATAGGAATGCATCAATTAGGGACTGGTCAGGGATGGAGGAGCCGGGGAGCCAGGACCGATCCTCAGGGCCGCGACCCGCCCAATCGACGAGGTATTGATACCCTCTACCCCGCCGACGGGAGGCCACGATCCGTTGGATCTGGCGTCCGTGGTGGTCCTGGGTGGGTGGAGGGGGTTCGGCAGGAGGGCAGAAAGGACTAGTGATCACGGGCTTGATCTGTGACACATGGAAGGTGGGGTGGACGCGGGAATGAGACGGGAGGCGGAGGCGGACGGTCGTGGGACTGATGATGGAAATAATTTCATAGGGGCCGGTGAAACGGGGTGACAGTTTTCGTGAGGTGGACCTGCAGGGGATGTCTCGGGTGGATAGCCAGACTCGCTGACCGGGATGGTAACTGGGGGCTGGGATCCGCCTCCGGTCGGCGAATCGGCGGTTCTGTTCAGCGGTCTGTTTGAGGGTCTGGATGGTTTGAGCCCAGAACTGTCTACATCGGCGTATGTGTTCGTTGACAGAGGGGACAGTGATCTGTTTGTTTTCCTCGGGAAGTAATGGGGGCTGATAACCAAGGGAGGCCTCGAAAGGGGACATGCCAGTAGCTGAGGAGACGTGACTATTGTGGGCGTATTCTACCCAAGGAAGGTACTTGCTCCAGTCTGAAGGGTTATTGGATGTGAGACAACGGAGGGCGGTCTCCAGCTCCTGGTTCAACCGTTCTGTCTGACCGTTGGTCTGCGGGTGGTAACCTGAGGTAAGAGTGTACCGGGCCCCGAGGGCCGCGGCAAACTCCCTCCACACCCGCGAGATGAATTGGGGACCACGGTCAGACAGAACGTCCTGTGGGATTCCATGCAGGCGAAACACATGTTTCACCAGGAGCTGGGCCGTTTGGAGGGCTGAGGGGAGTTTTCGGAGGGGGATGAGGGTGGCAGGCTTTGGAAAATCGATCAACTATGGTGAGAATTGTTGTCATTCCTTGTGAAGAAGGGAGGCCGGTAACAAAATCCAGGGCAATGTGTGACCAGGGGCGTTCGGGGATTGGAAGGGGCTGGAGGAGGCCTGCTGGGGGTCTGTTGGATGGCTTATTCTGGGCACACACAGGACACGAGAGGACAAATTGTTTAGTATCTTGGGATATGGTGGGCCACCAGAAACGTCGGGAGAGGAACGTGAGGGTACGATGAATGCCTGGGTGTGCAGAGAACTTTTCACAATGGGCCCACTGGAGGACACGGGAACGGGCAGATGAGGGGACGTAGGTGCGGTTTGCCGGGCCAGTACCTGGGTCTGGGTCCGAGCATTGGGCACGAGTAATCAGATCTTGGATCTCCCACTGGAGGGCTCCAACAACACAAGAAGGAGGGAGAATGGGTGCTGGTTCCTTCTCTGAGTCAGTGGGGGCATAAAGGCGGGACAGGGCGTCGGGTTTAAGATTCTTTGAACCGGGACGGTAGGAGATGGTTAGATTGAAACGAGAAAAGAAAAGGGACCAGCGGGCTTGTCTAGGGTTCAGCCGCTTGGCCGTTTGGAGGTAAGCCAGGTTCTTGTGATCGGTCCATATTAAAACGGGCTGCTCGGACCCCTCGAGCCAATGGCGCCACTCCTCTAGGGCGAGCTTGATGGCCAGGAGCTCTCTGTCCCCGACATCGTAATTTTGCTCAGCAGGGGTCAAACGCCTAGAGAAGAAGGCACAAGGATGTAACTTTTGGTCCTGGTCCGAGCACTGAGACAACACTGCACCAACTCCGGTGTCAGAGGCATCGATTTCGACGGTGAACTGCTTCGTAGGGTCAGGGTGAATGAGGATGGGTGCTTGGGAGAATCTCTTTTTTAGGTCAGAGAAAGCTGTATTGGCCTCGGGATTCCACTCGAAGGGAACTTTCACAGAGGTGAGGGCATGGAGGGGGGCGGCGATCTGGCTGTACTTTCTGATGAAACGGCGGTAAAAGTTTGCGAATCCCAGGAAACGTTGTAGCTCCTTCCTGTTTTCAGGTGCAGGCCAGTCGAGAACAGTTTTAATTTTCTCGGGGTCAGATCGTACCCGCCCCCCTTCCAGGATGAGACCGAGGAAGGTGACTGAGGGTTTGTGGAATTCGCACTTCTCCGCTTTGACGAACAACCTATTCTCCAGGAGACGTTGGAGAACCAGGTGTACGTGACGTTGATGTTCGGTTAAGTTGCGTGAGTAAATGAGAATATCATCTAAATACACGAAAACAAAGATGTTGAGGAAGTCACGGAGGACATCGTTCACCAGAGCTTGGAATACAGCGGGGGCGTTGCACAGGCCGAAAGGCATGACTTGATACTCAAAATGTCCCAGTGGTGTCTTGAAAAGCCGTCTTCCACTCATCCCCCCGGCGGATCCGCACTAAGTGATAAGCATTACGCAGGTCTAACTTAGTGAATATAGTAGCTGACTGGACCGGTTCAAGGGCGGAAGAGAGGAGTGGGAGAGGATACTTATTCTTAACAGTTATCGCATTTAAACCGCGATAATCTATGCAGGGACGAAGGGATCCATCCTTTTTGGAAACAAAGAAAAACCCAGCACCGAGAGGTGAGGACGACGGACGAATTAGCCCTGCCGCAAGAGACTCATTGATGTACTTTTCAAGGGCCTGACGCTCACTCAGAGAAATATTATAGAGGCGACTGGTCGGCAGCGGGGCGCCTGGCAGGAGGTCTATTGCGCAATCGTACGGGCGATGCGGTGGAAGCGAGCTGGCCTGGGTCTTACTGAAAACCTGCCTGAGGTCATGATAACGCTCAGGAACTAGTTTTAAAATCTCAGGATCTACCTGAGGAATCTGCTGTGCGGGAGTCGCGCAAAAGGGAACAGCGGACTGCAGACAGTTAGCGTGACACCTGGGGGACCAAGTTTCAACCCGTCGGTCAGCCCAATTAATCTGCGGGTTATGCTGCTGTAACCAAGGAAAACCTAGGACAATAGGAGCGTGTTTAACCGGAAACACAAAAAAGGTAATCAGCTCCCTGTGATTACCTGAAATCACGAGTTCAAGAGACTTAGTTCTGTGGGTAATCATGGGGAGAACCCCACCATTCAGGGCGGACACCTGGAGGGGGGTGCACAAAGGAACAGTCTCGAGTCGTGCTCGGAGGGCAAAGGACCGATCGATTAAATTAAAGTCGCACCCCGAGTCAACTAGGGCGGATAACTTAAAGGTGTCTCGAACAGAGACAATCGCTGCTCGTAAACAGAGCCGTGGAGGAGAAAATAAGGATAACTGAGATTGGTCCGCCGGATCCTCCGCTAATACCGACGGACCTGATCTTTTGGCCGCTCCGGGCAATCTCTAATGAAGTGGGCGGGAGAGGCGCAATAAATGCACAGCTTAGAATCCATGCGCTGTTGCCTCTCATCTGGAGTGAGCCGAACCCGGCCCAACTGCATGGGTTCCGGGGGTGAGGGGGGCGCCGCAGCGGGTCTAGGGAGATCTCGCTCTGGCGGAGGTGGCCGATAAATGGGTGGTCTGTCGGGTCGATTTCTGCCTCGAACCCGTAGTCGGTTATCTAACCGAACTGCCAGCGCAATATATTCATTAAGAGTCGGCGGTTCCTCCTGACGCGTCAGCTCGTCTTTAAGAGACTCATCAAGAGATTGAAAAAACACTGATTTCAGTGCGCGCTGTTCCCAGCCAGCTGCAGCCGCCAACGTGCGGAACTCTATGGCAAAGTCGGCTACACGCCTTCCCCGCTGCCGAAGGGCTAAGAGTCGCCGAGAATCCTGCACCTCATCAGATTCGGCAGCGAAAACCATTTTAAACTCGGTTAGGAATTCACTGAAGGTAACGCCAAACTGTTGGCAATTTGGGAAGCGGGATTCCGCCCATCTGAGTGCTCTACCCGTTAGTAAACGTAAAATAAAAGAAATCTTCGCATCATCCTGAAGGTATAAATGTGGGGAGCAATTGAAAACAAGGGAACACTGAAATAAAAAACCGCCACAATCTCCGCTGTCACCAGAGAACTTCTCAGGATTAGGTGAGGGAATCCCGGGGACGGGTGGTGACGTCTCCGCTGACGCGGACCCGGGGGAGGGGCTAGGAGACTCGGAAACCGCTGACTGAAGACTGGCGTTTAGCATACCCGTCAGCTGGTTTATCTGGGCCGAAAAACCCTGTAGTTGACTCTGAAGACCGAGTACCGTAGATTCTAATCCCCGAATTTGGTCCTGTTGGGCCGTTAAAGCCCTACCGAATGCATCCGTTGGGTCAGTTTGGCCAGATTGTTCTTCTGTCATGTTTGGTTTTAAGTGTTTCGCCCACATGCAGAATGCACTCGGTACACAGGTGGTGTTCTCTACGAGGATTTATTGATCAAGGAAAGAAACACGGGTTTGCGGGGAGAATCTGCCACAGCGACGGTATCACGGGAGGGAGAGCGGAGCCAGAGGTGCCGGGTCGGTCTAAAAGGCAAGAGAGGTGATTTAGCCTAAGATAGTGATTTGGTGGAAATACTGAAATGCGCACGCTTACCACAGAGTGCGGAAACCCAGACCGGGGGGAAGGCGATCGCGGACTCAGCGTCTGTCCGGTGGTGGTTGGTGACCGTGAGAATGGTGGGCGTGGGCAGCAGTGGGGGTCCGAGCAGCACCGGGGAAGATCCAGAGATCCTGAGCCAGCGGGAGGAACCAGGTGAAGCCGGGAAGAGCCCTGGACCGTGAGATGAGGCTTCAGACTCAGAAGGGACCAGAGGAGCTCAGGTGGAATCCGGCAGGTAAGCAAACAAGGATCACGAGAGGAGAACCTTGGAGACACAGAAAACTGGTTCTTAGTTTGAATAGAGGTTCAGCTAGTAGAAAGCCGAGGCCGATCTATCATACCACGACGGTAACAATCTGGCGTCCTCCCGCTGTTCATGCGCCGTTCTTATAGTGCAGCCCCTGGCGCTGCTGAACCACCTGCAGGTGTGCGTGCCCCGCCCACCAGTCGAACAACAGACACCTGTTGAAGGAAGCAGAGAGGGCAGGACCGGCAGCGAGCTGCACGGTTCTGCCGGCTGAGTCCTGACACAGTTAAATAACCTTTGAATGCATTTGAGATGGTGGAATATGCAATTTACCAACCAGCAAAACCAGGCTTTACCGCTCATTGTATTGGTGCAACTTTGAGACTCCATATATACCTCCATATATACCCCATGGTACTTAATCCTACGTAATGCTATGCAGTCTCTAAATCTGCACTAATAGAGACTCACCTCAGGATGCTGCATGGTCAGCGCAGCTTAAGCCGACATACTCTTACCTGCTTTCTGATTAATTTAGTGAATTGTTGTCAGGGCAAAGCATGTTGACAGTGTTTAGCGCTTTTGATTTAATTTTCAGATAAGTAATCAGAAAGAAACTGAAATAAGACAATGCTGCGAGGGCCAAAGTAACCTGCTCTGTTCTGATGCAGTTAATCGCTTTGAACTTTACACCCTTCATCCCACAACAGATGCTCTATACAAAACAGGCATGCATTGAAGGTCACACACAGGATTCATAGATGTGACATAATCAGGTGTTTGTCAAAATATAATTAATTTAATCACTTTTAATGCACATATCACACATTTTTAGATATGCCAACATACATGGCAAGACAAGGATGACAGGCTTTATGAATTCTGACTTTTTTTTATGCCGTTAATGAATAGGCCTTAATGCTATGCCAACTATACTGGTCAGAAGTCACTTAGGCTAAATTCTGAAACATTAAAAAAACTAGACATCTCTTCAAAGTTGATGAAAAGACAAGATGGAAATTGGTCAGCAAGGCTACTAATGCCCCTTTTCAGTAGCCATTGTCTCCCCTACAGGGCTCTTCTTGCCAGATCTACTCCAACATACATAAATAAAACAGCTAATACAAGTAATGTTTGTATAATTGTATATGCAAGATTGTCTTGAATATTTTTTAAGGCTAAAATAATCCATTGGGATAAAAATAAGGATCACATATCAGCCTGAACTAATAAATAAGACCCATGTTCTCGCTGCCTGAACAAGTATGGAAGGGTGTTAGAAGCCGAGAGGTGAGACGATTCTGTCTGATCTGCTCCAAAGTTTGCCTGATGGAGTTAAAATGTAAGTTTTTGCCAGAACCATCGCGAGAGCGACGATAAAGACTTTAAAGAATAGAGCCGTGCAGATTCGGCGGAGTGTTCTTTGAGTTAGATCCAAAGAGGAATGCCACTGCAGAGGCAGCTGTCTATAGGAGAGAGGGCAGCTCCTCTGCCTTTTCCTTTCTAATGCACATGGTGGTTCATTTACAGGCTGTAAACAACTTTTTCTTTTGTTTCCTTCGGGGATGTCCTGTTTATGGTTTGTAAACAGTAAAATAAAATTTTGGTTTGACCCACTCCGTTCATTGTGGTCCTTGATGTTAATGTTGCTGCTCTTCAATTGAACTTTTAACTGGACTTCCTCAGAGAAAACCTTCTTGTTTCTCCTCACCCTTGGCCATTCAGTGAGCAGCAGTCTGCTCACGTCATATTTCAGCCCTACTCAGCTCATCCTCCGTGGAGCGGCTCTCCCTGTAGGCAAACTGCAGGCCGTCCAGGCCAGCAGGGATGGCGTCCTTGATGTACTTTAGGAGGATCCTCTCGAAGCACTTCATGATGACGGGCGTCAGAGCAACAGGACAATAATCACTAAAGCAGATGATTATTGGTTTCTTGGGGACAGGTATGATAACAGATGATTTCCGACAGGTAGGAAGTTTATTAGCTGGTCCGCACACGATTTAAGCATCTGGACCGACACCATGTCTGGACCTGGGGCCTTGTTGGTGTTTACCTTTTTCAGGGTAGAGGTCACTTGGTGGAGCTGCAGGGCGAGAGGCTGATGGTTCTCCTCTGGCTGGGGAAGATGTCCAGGTTCCCTGCTGCTTGGAGAGTCAAAGCGTGCAAATAAGCTGTTTAAGGTGTAAAGGGAGAGCCGGGTCATTGCGGGATGTTACTGTAAACTTCATCCAATGTATTATTGTCTCTGGTCAGGAACCTAATGAATTTATGGAACTTGGGTTTACTAAAGCAGTATAGCTGCTCCAGAGCTAGCTTAGCATTAGCTTTCGGATGGATGTATACTGTTATGACTATCACAGAGCTGAGCTCTCAAGACAGTTTAAATGGTCTGCACTTAACTGCAAGGTATTCCAGGTCAGTTGAGCGGAAGGTTCCAACAGTTTTTGCCATTGTGCAGCAGGTGTTGTGAATATAGATCGCCAGACCTCCACCTCTGCTTTTCTCTACGGCGGCCGTCCGATCTGCCCTTAACAACGTGCGCTCCTCCAGCCCCATCGCTTCCGATTCTGTGAAAATCCCTACACAGCTGTCCATCTTACGTGCGCCGATTCTTAACCGGATCTTACGTTGGCCAGAATGAGGCTTGGAAGTGTTGGTCTGTATGGGTTAGCTTTTAGCCGAGTCAGCAGGCCTGCTCGATTGCCTCGCCATCTCCTCCTTCGCTTACCCCGATTCCTGGGCCTCCAGAGCGGATACAGTGGAGCCTCTGTTGTCCAGTAAAATATGTGCAAATTCAATATTGGTAATATTACAATAAGACAAGCCAGTGTTTCAACCAGCAACTTCACACATATTGGTTTAATGGAAACTGGATCGTCTTGCAGCCCAAGTCAACTAAGAAGCTGCTGAAGGAAGCTGGAGAGAGCAGAAGGCATGTTCAGTGGTGACCGTGCAGAAGGAAAAAAAATTTTCAGAACTATCTAGATGGAAGAGATTTACGTAATGAACAAGATTCGCCGTTACACAACCCCCACCACCACAGCATTGCCATCGCAAATGTAGTGGCATTTAACACGCGAACATCTTGACACAGAAACATCATTCCAGGCAGACCGCCAGATCTTCAACTCAATTTTAAGAGAAAACATTTAAAAATACAAGCTCATGAGGCAATGTGCTGCACCTGTTAGAGCAATATTGTCCATCCTTGATAGCAGCAGGGAGCCAAAAAAACTCATCCTGTAATTTAATCACTATCTTACATGGCTTTTATGTGGTTTAACATGTCCTTGGCTCATGTGCCTTGATAAAGTTACTGCATACATACAAGAGGAGGCTAAACTTGGCTGTAATCCACACTACCTCCTCCCTTCAAGGGAAAGGGAGTGATACGGAGGGAGAAGAGGGGAAAGAGAACAGGCTGATTAGACTGGTTTTACTGCTCCTCTGCCGACCTAGAAAAACACAGCAGCCCTGACCTTGCATAGCAGAGCCCTTATATATCTAATGATCTCTGAGTACTTTAATGATACAGTGTGTTCTCTCTCTCTCTCTCTCACTCGTTCCTTCCATTTTTCTACCCTTCTTTTATAAAGCTCTGTGTTTTCTCTTTTTTAGCTCTTGCGTGCGCGCACATAGACACACACACACACACACACACAAACACACACACACACACACACACACACACACAGTTTTAAACACTAAAACACACATTCAGAAAGTACACAGCCTTGAAAAACCCAGTCAGCAGTTTAAGCTGGGAGTCTAGCAAATGAGCTGTCCTATTGAAATAGAAAGAAGAGTGCTCTGTGCTGTAGAAATTGCTGCTATGGCAAGCCTTACGGAAGAGGGACAGAATGAAAATTACTTGCTCGGACAAAGAAACATGAGAATGTCCTTTAACTACAAATGTACCAATTTACAGTTGAACAGAATACATTTGCTACACTTTTTTTTCCTACCCTGATATTAACCACTCCTCCACCTTATCTCATTATTATAAATTACCTCAAAATACTGTTGGATGGAGAAAAACTATGACATAATTGATTCACCCTTTCTTTATCTTGCCTCAAATACTCAAATATGTTTGAATTCAGCAGCTATGAGGTTGTCCATCTTGGCTTGGCTGCAATAAACAGACAAACTAATCACACTGTATACACAGAGCTTTAGAAAAATCTCTTCATATTTTCCACATCTTGACATGTAATAACCAGAGTCATCAATGTATTATGTTTAAATTTCAATTGCACAGAGTAACATATACAAGACATATAAGTGCTCGGAAAATTACACATCATTGCGGAAAGGTTTTCAAAAGTAAAAGTTGGAAAATTTGTATTTGCATTTCTATTCACCTCCATTTTCTATAATACCCCTAAATGAATTCCAGTGGAACCAAGTTTCTTCATTAATCCCCCCTAATTAGGGAATAGAATACAACTCTTTGTAATTTATTCTATATACAGAAAACATCTGTCCATTATCCTCCGCTTATCCAAGATCGGGTTGTGGAGGAAAGAAACCCACATCCATGTCTCTAGTGACATCATGCAGCTCATTCTGGGTGATCCCAATATCAGCTAACAAGAGCAAGAGCTTGATTGGTTGACCATGTGTAGAAATTAAAAATAAGAGAATTATGAAATGACCTGTACATTGTGTATGTTGTCTGTATACATGACATCCTGTCATGTGTATACATGACAGGATGCAATGTTATACTTCATTGCTGATGAATAATTGTTAATGTTGACCTTATTCATCTTAAAGTTAATATTTTTTGTCTTTTCCCTTTCTGGAAGGATGATATGATTGGCTAATATAAACCGCGATGGCGGGTTTGAAAGAATACAAAAATCGACTGTGGTAGATGTAGCAGAGAGAGCTGGATAGGTTGCTATTTTGGACTTGAAGACATTAAACGGACTTCTTTTGCTGTTTAGCCAAGTCATAGTGATGTCTCTTCTTTCCCACACTGCACCTCTCTGCGTAACATGGTTGGACATGTGGTATTTGTGATAGTTAAATGGGTAGGGGAAATATACGTATATGAAATATCGACCATAACTGCAATATTAATATCACTGATCAATCAATCAGAACAAAACTAAATCCCACAGACCACTGTTTAAACCATCATCCACAATGAAAAGAGGACTGCAGAACTTCATTCCTGCCAAATTATAGCCATCTACCTAAAAAGGGACTCTGAAAAAGGGGAGCATCAATCAGAAAAGTTGCAGTGAGATCCATATCATCTGTACAGAAGTTGAAGAAATCCACAGCTCAAGTGGGCAAATATCTCAAGAAGACTAGTATTGGTTGCCGACTCGAGAAATCTGTTCGTTATAGGATGAGGCAAGAAGAAAACCATTCTTAAAGTAATGTCATAAGATGTCCTGTTTGCCACAAGTCATGTAGGAGACACAACCCACATCGAGAAAGGTTTAGATGTGTGGACTAGATTAAACTAAAATACATGCCATCCCTATGGGGAAACATGGTGTTTACAGCATCTGGGTGTAGGGATGGTTTCATTCTGCAGCAACAGTGAAGCTGATCATTGCCAATAGCTAGAAAGAGCTGAATAAAGGCCAACCCTGGGAAACCTATTAGAAACTGCAACATACTTGAGACCTTCGGTAGAAGGACAGCAACTTTCAACATACAGACACATTTGTTAGTAAGACCCAGCCAAAGGCCAGACTTAAATGGCATAATAGAATTTGTGAAATACTTGAAAATCGATGTGCTACTTTGTGTTGGACTATCAAATCCCAAGAAAATACTTTTTAAAGTATGTGGCTGTGACATGGCAAAGTGTGAAAAATTTCAAGGGGCATTTGGAAGGTGCAATGGAATAATGCTGTGTAGGAAAATTACAATTACGTGGTAGATGTTTTCCTAAGTGTTCAAAAAGACCCAGAGAGTAGAAAACAGCTTCCAATGGCTTGAGTCATTCATTCTTGGTGTCTAATTCCTCTCCTTGACCACTTAAGGTGTAAAGCTCCATTTGGTCCTGGTTTTCCCCTTCTTGCTCTTTCTGTTCGTGGTAATTAAGATTCCATTTTGCTCTGAATGGGAACGTTAAAATGAAGGGTTATCACGGGGCTTCTTTGGGCTCACCCAATGAAACACCTTTAGTGACCTCTGATTTACCCAGTAGGAGTGCCCCCACTGCTCAATATCCCTCTCCCCCTTCATGCCCATCATGTTGTGTGGTCTCCTCTCTTCAGCTCTCTCATTACTTTCAGTATGAAGGCCTCAGAGATGGGTGGCAGGGGAGGATTGGGGGGGCGGCTGAGGAGGAGGGCTTCTGTCCCTGGATGAGTGAGTGTGGATAAGAAGTTGTTTGAATTCATAATTGTGCTCTTGTGAAGGAGGGAGATTTGTAAAGCAAGGCTGGGTTCATTGTGTGGCAGTGTGAGTCCGGTGGAGGGTGCGAGCTGCTCAAAGCTAATGTAATCTACGCTATTAGAGAGGGTTAATTAGCTGCTGAACTGGAGCCTGAAGAGCAGGCAGGGAAGAAGAGACGCACGGAGTGGGACACAGAGAGTGGAAGCGACAGAGGGCGGGCAGCAGGGAAAGAAAGGTCTTCAGGGAGTCATTAGAGACTGCTTGTTGTAATACAGCCACACAGTCAATAAGGCTTCTTCTCTGAGCAGGAGAGGGGGGAAAAAAAGCATGGAAAGAAGTGGAGGGAAAAAAAAAGATTTCACACCGAAACTTTGCAGCTCTGTCACTGAGTTCATGTTGGAAAGCTGGACAGAGTTTGAGGTTTTCTTCACTCAAATATATCAATAATGCACAAATTAGTAGAACGACTCAGAAATAGATGTTCCAACACTAGTTGAGTTGTGGTTTAAACCTAAATCACTAATGTTGGACAAACCTATTCTGGCCTTGTGTAATTAGCCTCATGTAGGCTTAATTTGCGTTGCTTTGCAAAACTATTCATATGCTGAAACCATTTTTTCCACATTTCATGAACTATTTATTTCTGTCACAAAGGATACATGTTTTCATCTTTGTTTTTTTACAAAGAAAATATGAATGTCAGATTTGCATTGCTATTCAGCTTTCTGAGTTAATATTTGTGAAACCCACGTTTCACTGCAAATACAGTTGCAAGACTTCAGTTATTCCTCTACCAACTTTGCACATTTAGAGACCGATTTATTCACTGATTCCTCCTGGCTCAGTCTTAGTCAGAGCGAATGGTAAACGTCTCTGACTTTATATCTTTAACTCTTTTTACAGGTTCTCAATTGGCCCTGAACTTTGAGCCATTCTAACATGTGACAAAAATTAGGTCTAAAAATAAAAATGTCATTGCACCTCTGGCAATATTTTCAGGGTGATTGTCCTGCTGGAAGTTGAACCTTCATCCCAGTTTCACGTGTTTGGCGTTCTCCAAAAGTTTGTATTCCACAGATGACCCTGCATTTATTACCATCCATCTTCCCATCAACTTTAAGCAGCATCCCTGTCTCTGGTTAAAAACAACTTCTCCACAGCAAGACCCTGTCAACACCTTGTTTTCCACCAGGTATAAAGCATTTATCAAGCAGGCCAAAATGTTCAGTTTTGGTCTTATTTGAACAAATAATCTTCTTCCACCTGTTTGAAGTACTCCCTATATGTTTGCTGATAAAGGAGGATTTCTCACGACTTACGTTAAATTATATCTTTCTTCGATCCACTCTCCCAACTATTATTCAAGCACTCCACACATCTGATGTGTGGTGTGCACAACTAATAGTTGTCTCATCAGAGTCCTTCCTGAGTTTTCTGTCAAACATTTTAAAAACTGCCATTTTCCTTCCACTTTACAAACGTGCATTACTTTGGCTAATTTAAATATATTAAATACTACTAAAAACATGGACGTTTGTGGTTGTAACCTGACAAAATGTGAAAGGTTTAAGCCTTTTCAATGCACCGCGTTTGTTTGAGCCTTCTGTAACGTGCTGTTTTGTAATATTTATTACTTTACCACATAAAATATAATGAAGTTATAAGACGCAAATTTTGTTTTGATAATCCATATATGCTGGGAATGCATCACAACATATTTGTGCATGCTCTTCACCAATGGGTGGGTTCTCTGGCCAAGCGACAGAAACAAATAAAACATATTACACAGTTAACAACCAACTATGAAAAACAGCCTCAAGAATCATTAATTTATTAACATAGTAACAAATTAAGAATCTAAAAAAATATCATTGGCCTTTTCTTGTGCTCTGCTCTGCCAATCATTACAAAAATCATATTTCTGCAAACAGTGATATACTGAGTGTCCGTTTTACTACTAATGATGATCTCTGCTCATTTTCTGGAGCAGAGATCTGTTCTGTTCTAACCTTTGATGTTCCGATGCAAGCATCGGTTCTTGGCACAGGAGTCGGTCTTGTGGAGCTCTTTCAAGCACCTCCTCATTGCTGATTACTTTTGTTTTCTCCTTGTAGTCTGTCCTGTGCTGCGATTCTCTTGTTGCTCTAAGGTAAACCGAGGACAAGCCATCGGTGCTTGTTCCCTTGATATTTTAAAGCAGATTAATTACTTTCTCTGGCCAAAGCAATCCATTTTTGTTTGTTTTGTGGATGTTTATAGCGTATCCGTGACCCTGGGGTGAAGAAAAAGAGATAGACAGAGAGAGAAAGGAAGAAAAAACCCCATCCACAGTAGACTTATGCCCTCAATTTAATAGCAGAGTGAGGTGTTTCTTCAGCATCATCAGATCAATAGAGAGTAAATAGCCCACACTTCTTGTTTCACAGTGCAGTATTGATCTTTTCCTGAGCCTCAGCTTCCCTTTCCCCAGCTCCTCGTGTCTTTCAACCCTTGGGACTGTGCTGATTGCCATAGATTGGACAAGCTAACAAGCGCATGATGAGGAACCAGGCTTTCTTTTCTTCTCATAGGCTGTTTCATGTTTTTTTTTTTTTTCTCTTTGTGGCACTGGCATGTACACACAGAGACAGATAGACATCCACACAGGGAGTTTAAAACATCAGATCAACACAGCTCAGCACCATGAAGGAAAATGCTGTTTCTTTCTTGTTCCCCGTGTTGTTTGTGTTCTTCGGTCTTCTTCTGCACTGAGCGGAGCTGCTCGAGTTGTACCTGTCTGTGGAATTTTTTGCCAGACTAATGGAGTATACTACCTTAACAGCAGTACAACTCGCCGTTACTGTGTTTTCTTCACCGCAATGGGAACCTTATGTCTTTTTTAGCCCGGCACTGCGCTGCAGAATCTTCCATCGTCTCTGAAAACATCTCTAATGGCCCATTGGAGAACGATACACTCCGTTTGCATTTCAGGATGGCATTGTGGCTGCATGTGGGTAAGTTCAGAGTCAGTCTAGCGCACAGTTTGTTGAAGTCCAGAGTTGAGGGTGATGGGAGGGGAGAAGCAGCGATAAACTCCTCCCCAGAAATCACGCTGCCTCTGATCTTTCTACATAGGTAAATGATGGTGAGGGGAAAGCCTTGAAAGACCACGACTGTGTGTGGGATGGAAACGTGATGAGAAAATTATGGAATAATTAAGCTTGTTAACTTGTATGTGTTTTTTGGCTGCTGAAATACCTCGCGTGTGTCTATGTATTTGCTCATAGTTGCTTTTTCATGTATGCCCAGCTGTTGTAATAAATCTTTGTTAGGTTACTGTAGGAGGTGGATAAGCTGCCGTGTGGCTGAGAATCAGCATCATTTCTGTTTACTGAATTCAACACTTGTTTCTTTAAAGAAGGACACGAAAACCTGTTATAAAGTGACTGCGTTTTTGGCAAGTTATTTTTTTTTTTTTCGGCATTGCAAACACAATGTATTTGGGTTTGTAACTTGTACAATGAGAATATATCAATCAAAGTATAGGATGGTTTCCCTAGATTATCTATCCATCCATTCTCTACACCTGCTTATCCATGCTGGGTTGCTGGGGGGTCTGCAAACAATGGGTTAGAGGAAGGTGCAGCTTTTATTTCTTTAATCCTATTCTGTAACACACTGTAAATGACTTTTCACTGAAGAAGATTTTTGCTTCGCCTTAACTGTAAGAATGTAGATGAGCTCCTACGTCTGTCCCATTTTGAGTGAAAAACAATAATCATGCTTAGAAATAACAATAATAATAATTAGCATTATTATTTAGAAATAAAAATAATTTGTAGCACAATTCATATTTACTGGTGAAATTTTTAATATTAAATTGCAATAATTAGGACTTGAATCCTGCCCATCTGTGTATAGAAAACAACAACAAAAAAAGGGGAGATTGATCCTAAACCAATGCCACTGATATAGAGTTGATTCACAAAATCTGCTGAATTTGGTCTGTGACTGAATTGATCTTAAATATTTTTCCTGTAAGAAAGCTGAAATTGGGAGCAGAACTGGAGGGAAGTCCATTCACAACAAAAGTCAGTACAAGTAACACCTTGAATATCTGACTTGTGACAAATTTTGAGTGTTGTATTCTGTCGATTAGACTGGGAGATCTAGTTTCCCAACGTCACTGAGTGGAGCAGCAAAACAACAATAAATCAGAAAGCCTGAATCTAATTTCCCTGCTGCTTCAGCAGTAATGATAAAAAAAAGCAGAAACAAATGCTTCACCCTTTTTTTTATCCTCTTTGAGAACCTTTTTAGATTATCAGACTTGGTGTAAATGTCTTTGTCTTGACAGTCTGTGACAGTATATCAGTAGATTCATGTGATTTGTTAAGAATATGAACCGGGCACTGTCAGGTCAGCGTCTTCAAACTCTCAATCTACCCCTGGCTGAAAAGTATTCTAGTTTCTATATAAAAAAAAAATTAGGTCTTCTGGACGGGTTCTTCTTTGTTGAAATGTTTTGTCTCTTCTCCATAGGTATTTGTCAGTCTGGGGAGTTTCAGGTAACCTCAGCCTAATAAGCAGGACCTTCACATAGTGGATCAACAAGTTTAACAGTGAGAATAAAACTGGGTTGCTCGCATGCAAAAGAGGACCATCGGGCTACCAACTGATCGTTAGTGCTCTGATGGTCCATTATTCTTCCCAAGGGGCTGAGTTCTGAGTTATACTCACAATAACAGCATTGTGAGTGGGAGACAATTGGACCCGGAGGCCTCCACCCCATTTAACGACGGGTGGTTTCTCTACATAAAAATTCCCCTTTCAAACCAATGTTACTCTCTAGCTGGGATGGGAGCATCTTCATCGCTAAAAGAACCCGTCCATGGGAGATACAGATTTTTTTCCCTACCTGGATTATTGAAATGCATCTTTATAATTTATAATAGTTTTTATAATTGTTCAAATTCAAAATCTGACCTCTAGGCGTTGGCATTTTTCATGCTTTGTTGCCTCACCCCCTGGAATAAAAATGGATTGCTTGAGAGTTTGTGCACTTTCCTCTGCAGAACATGCCTACAACTATGAAGATGTATTTTTATTCTGTTTTCATTGTGTAAAAAAACATCAAACTGGACAAAATAACAGAGAATTTAGTGTGCATAACTGTTCCCTCCTGTTCAAGTCAGCACTGTGTAGAGCCACCTTTTGCAGCAATTCCAGCTGCAAGTGGTCTTGGATAGGTCTCTGTGAGCTTGGCACATCTTACCACAGGGAGGTTTTCCCATTACTGCTTCAACTCCAACATGTGGGAAGGTTTTTGCGCATGAACAGTGATCTATTAGTGTTGCTTTAGCAGTATGCTTCATGTCAATGTCCTGCTGGATGGTGAACTTCTGCCCCATCCTAAAATCCCAGGCAGACTGCTAGAGGTTTTGCTTATGAATGTCCATGAATTTAGCACCATCCATCTTTCCCTCGACTTAGACCAATTTCCCAGTCCTTGCTGCTAAAAAACATCCCCACAGCATGATGCTGTCACCTCCTGTTTCCCTGTTGGGATGGTGCTCTTCAGGTGTTGGGAATTGTTGGGTTTGGGTCACAAAGTTTTCCTGGTGGCCGAAAAGCTACATTTTAGTCTCATCTGACCACAGCACCTTCCTCCACACATTTGAGAAGTAGCCCACTGTCATGATTTGCGGTGGCGAAGGACTGAAGTGACAACAGGATGGATGTTTGACAGATACAATTTAGTAGTAAAGCTCAGGACACGGAGGAAGCCCAGGAACCAGGAGATGACAACACACGTACCCACAAAGACATAACAGATGACACAGACTTCAATACCACAGGGATGAACAGAAATCAGGAGTGTGCACCGAAACACAAACGGGTGCAAATCATGACACCCACATGGCTTTTGGCAAACTCACAACACGCCTCCTTATTTTTAACACTAAATAATGTTTTTTTTTCTGGCCCCTCTTCCAAAACCCCTTGTTCTATGGCGTGTTTGGCTTATTGTGGTCCTATGGACAGCCCCTCCAGTCTTCTTTAGGGGTGCTACAGCCTCTAGGGTCTTTCACAAAATTTGTGTTTATACAGTCAGATCACACAGGTAGACTTCTTTTGACTACTAATGTGACTTTTGAATGTAATTAGTAGCACCAAAACTTTTTAAGGGTTTCATAGCAATGGGGTAGATACATATGCACATGTCAAATTAATTTTTTTTTCATTAATTTTGTATCCCCTTTTAATGTCTTTTTCTTATTTCACATCACAAACTTGTACTATTTTGTGCAGATTTATCACATGAAACAAAATTAAAAACATTCATATTACAAGTTACAAAACAGGTAAAAAACCAAGTGTGATACTTTTGTAAAGCCCTGTAGGCAGAGCAGCCTTTCCCCATCTGTGATTTCTTGATCTCCTTTCTGCTGTGAACTGTCTAACTTCTTTCACAATACTTGTACACAAATGAACATCCATTCTCCTCTTTCCTCTTGACTCCTTGTGTTTGCATGCAATATTTTAGGGCACTCTGGGAGAGATGACAAACCTAACAAGGCCTATTAGGTAACCCTCAGGGTGCCCTCAGCACAGATTTGAGCACCATTAATTTTCTATTATGGAGTGCTAAAGATGTGCCCCGGCACAGTCATTCACCTGGCTTATTGAGTCTCACACACACCAATTGTGGACTTTTCCAGGGCAGCGTTGCTGAAGGTTTAGTGCGACCCCTCTGGGGAGCCAATTTATTATTTGCAGATATCGATCTGGCTGAGTCGGCCAGCAAGCCGCGGAAGATGTTGACTCTGCTCTGGCCTATAGCGGTTTTAACTCTTTCCAGGTTGTAGCTGACACACATGAGATGGTCAGTGGCTATTAGAACCCTTGTTTAAGCGAGTCTTGAGGTTTCTTTGGCTTTCTCAGTCATTGTTTTTATTAGCTGAAACTCTAGGAGCAGTAATTGCCGATAATGCAAAGCCAATTATGCTGTTTATCGTATGTTTTTGTTTTTGCAAGCAGATAAACAACCAGGCACGTCCAGACACACAAATATTCTTACACACACAGTAACACACACAGATGCTGTCTGGTCTGTCCAAGGGAAATAAAATCACAGTTAGGAGGAAAGAAAACAAATCTAGGAGGTCAGACCAAACATTTATCAAACTGTGTTTGTCTGGTGGTTAAATAACAGAGGGACAGTAAAGGGCATGACTCTGAAACCACCAGATTACTATAGCAGATCATCACACATAGTCACTGCAGAAAACAGATATTTCTCAGAGGGTCGCCGTCAGAGTGTTGACTAATATTCCCTCTTCTGTACTTCTCTTTTATTTTCAACATAAAATTGAGTTATTGCACCATACATGAAGTCAATAGCAGAACAAGTCAGAGTAGCAAAAGAAAAAAAAGCTGAATTCTTATATATATATGTGTATATATATATATATATATATATATATATATATATATATATATATATATATATATATATATATATATATATATATATACAGAGGAATCACACTCTTAAGCCTCCCTGGTAAGGTCTATTCAGGGGTTCTGGAAAGGAGGGTCCGTCGGATAGTCGAATCTCGGATTCAGGAAGAGCAGTGTGGTTTTCGTCCTGGCCGTGGAACACTGGACCAGCTCTATACCCTCAGCAGGATTCTTGAGGGGGCATGGGAGTTTGCCCAACCAGTCTACATGTGTTTTGTGGATCTGGAGAAGGCATTCGACCGTGTCCCCCGAGGGATCCTGTGGGGGGTACTCCGGGAGTATGGAGTACCGGACCCTTTAATAAGGGCTGTCAGGTCTCTGTATGACCGGTGTCAGAGTCTGGTCCGCATTGCCGGCAGTAAGTCGGACTCGTTTCCGGTGAGAGTTGGACTCCGCCAAGGCTGCCCTTTGTCACCGATTCTGTTCATAACTTTTATGGACAGAATTTCTAGGCGCAGCCAAGGTGTTGAGGGGATCCGCTTTGGTGGCCTTAGGATTGCGTCTCTGCTATTCGCGGATGACGTGGTCCTATTGGCTTCATCAGGGCGTGATCTACAGCTCTCACTGGAGCGGTTCGCAGCCGAGTGCGAAGCGGCCGGGATGAAAATCAGTGCCTCCAAATCCGAGACCATGGTCTTGAACCGGAAAAGGGTAGAGTGCCTTCTCCGGGTTGGGGAGGATGTGCTGCCCCTAGTGGAGGAGTTCAAGTATCTTGGGGTCTTGTTCACGAATGAGGGGAGGATGGAGCGGGAGATCGACAGGCGGATTGGTGCAGCGTCTGCTGTGAAGCGGGCGCTGTACCGATCCGTTGTGGTGAAGAGAGAGCTGAGCC
Organism: Fundulus heteroclitus; assembly: GCF_011125445.2. Lineage (NCBI taxonomy): Eukaryota > Metazoa > Chordata > Actinopteri > Cyprinodontiformes > Fundulidae > Fundulus > Fundulus heteroclitus. Next base: position 29,912,192 of record NC_046372.1, read on the forward strand.
AAAAGGCGAAGCTCTCGATTTACCGGTCGATCTACGTTCCTACCCTCATCTATGGTCACGAGCTTTGGGTCGTGACCGAAAGAACGAGATCCCGGATACAAGCGGCTGAAATGAGTTTTCTCCGTAGTGTGTCTGGGCTCTCCCTTAGAGATAGGGTGAGGAGCTCAGTCATCCGGGGAGGACTCAGAGTAGAGCTGCTGCTCCTCCACGTCGAGAGGAGCCAGTTGAGGTGGCTCGGGCATCTGGTCAGGATGCCTCCTGGACGCCTCCCTGGAGAGGTGTTCCGGGCACGTCCCACCGGGAGGAGGCCCAGGGGAAGACCCAGGACACGCTGGAGGGACTATGTCTCCCGGCTGGCCTGGGAACGCCTTGGGATTCCTCCTGAGGAGCTGGCCCAAGTGGCTGGGGAGAGGGACGTCTGGGCCTCCCTACTGAAGCTGCTACCCCCGCGACCCGACCCCGGATAAGCGGAAGACAACGGACGGACGGATATATATATATATATATATATATATATATATTAAAAAAACTATTGTTGTTGCTTCCAAATTTCAAAACTACATAATGTCATTTATTGAATAGTAAAGACAGAAACGAGGAATAAAAATGCCTTATCTGAAGTCAAATAGGCTAATCTGGAGAGAAAAGGTTTCTTTAACTGACTAAATTAAATAAAATTTCTTGCTTTTTGCTAAAGTACTCATTGTTCTTGAACCACACACTTCAATGTATTTTGTTAGAATTATATGTGAAAGACCAACATAAGGTAGTGCACAATTATAAAGTGGAAAGAAAAAAAGATATATGCTTTTCAAAATATGTCCTAAAGAGAATCTGAAAATATTGTGGTATGTATGTGCCCCCCCCCCACCTCTTACTCTGATACCCCAAAATGTCATACAGTGCAATCAACACCCTTCAAAAGTCATCGAATCGAGTCCAACTGTGTGCAATTCAATCTTAGTGTAAGTACAGGTGTTCTGTGAAGGGCTCAGAGGTTTGTTGGAGAACATGAGTTAAATGATAGCATCAAATGAAGAGCAAGCACATCACATAATACAAGTTTGAAGCCAGGTTAGGTTATCAAACAAAATCAAGATTTGAGGACTTGCCGAGTGAGAGAGTAGGGCTAAGTGGGCCCATCCAAAACATGGTTGACATAACCTGGCAGGTCTGGCCAGGAAAGCATTAATCAGCAAAGCAGCCAAAAAGCCCCATGGGAGTTCTGAGCGGCTCTAGTGACCTGCACCTCAGGTGGGAGAATCTGTCCTCAGGGCAACTTAGTCTAGTACTCTGCAAATGTGGAAGACAAAGTTCTGCTCAGATAGTGGGTTAGAAATATAACAGTCCACTACACCCTAAAAACAATTAAGCCTTAATCTTGGGGGAGGAGGCATTATGCGATGTGTATGCCTTTTTTTAGCAGTGAAAGGCAGCTGATTAGAGTTGATAGTTAGTGGATAGAGATACCTACAGGGCAATTATAAAAGAAAACCTGTTAGAGGCTACAACAGACTTTGAGCAAGTTGGATTTTCTCCTTTCAGCGGGGCACCGACACAAAATAGAAAGCTAAGGCTGCAGCTGAATGGTTTAGATCAAAGTATCAGAATTTTGTAGAACATTAATGAACACAATGCATTATGAAACCAATGAAGACCGAGGAACACAGTGGATTGGACAAAATATCATCACAAACTTTAAGTATCTCACTGTTCAATTCACCATCTGCAAATGGAATTTTTTTTCAAGGGCAAACCCACAAACAAAGACTGTCCACATAAACTGAGGCTGGAAAAGAAAAGCATTAACCACACACTCATGGTAACTCTGGAGGAGCTGCAGAGATCCACAGCTGGGATGGAAAAATCTGCTGGCAAGCCTTCACAAATCTGGCTTTTGAAGAGGATTGGTGAGAAGAAAGCCTTTGCTATAGGAGAGCTTTAAAGGAGCAATAAGCACTTAAGCGCTGTCTGTAGAGCAAAACAAGATGCGTATGTAGTCACGGCTTTCTCTGTCTCACCCTTCGGCTGGTATCAGCCTATTTGCAAAGGAAAAATCCACAGCAAAACAGCATCACCTTTCAGAGGAACATGGCAAAAGAAGAAGTAAGTAACTCATAACTTTATAATGCCGTAGGCAAGAGAACATGTATATCCGATGTGCATGTTCTCCGCCATTTTCGTGCCAGGGAATGGCATTTTATGGGCAGGTAGGGGATAAGCCCTGAATGGCAGCTGTTCACGTGCACGGCTGGCCCGGCTTTGTAAATAAGAGATTGGAGAAAAACACAGAGAGATAATGTGTGACCATATTCTATCTAAAAAGATACATTCAGCTCTTCACAAAACTATTTTTGAGTTCTTTCCATCTAAAACAATGAAATTTTGCTCATTGCTCCTTTAAGTTCTCTTTGTGGTTTGCCACAAGCTAGGCAAGGACACAGCAAACATGTGGAAAACAAATGTGCTGATAAGATGAGACCAAAAAAACAACAAAAAAACATTGTATATGACATAGGTTGTTCAGATTAATGGGACAATGGATAGCAATGCAGGGCAATCGTGCACAAAAAGCTGTTGGAGAGTACAAAGACTTGAGACTGGGAGGAGGCTTACCTACCAGCAGGAATAAAAGACAAAGCGTTCAGCCAGAGAGCTATGATGGAATGTTTTAGACCAAAGCATGTTTATGAGTTAGAATGAAATCCAATGAAGAGATATGTAACAAGACTTGAAAATCGATATTCATAGATGTTCTCCAGCCAAACAGAAGGAGCCCGGGCTATTTTTCAAAGAAAAATGGGCAGCAATTTCAACCCCTGGACATGTAAAGACACACCTTCAAATACCTAAAAGTGATGATAGCCAAATTTGTAAAGTACTGACTCAAACCAAATAGATTCTGCACTTTTCAGATTTTTATTTGTAAACATGATGCATCATTTTAATCTTACTTCATCACTATGCACTACATTTATCAGGTTTACCAAATACAATCTCAACAAAGCACATACACCTTTTCAGTTATAACTTGACAAAATATGGGGGAAAGTTGCAGGGCACTGTCAGCACCGTGGAAATTGTTCAGGCAAGTCATGACCTGCAAAATCTAAATCGCATATGAGTACACACAGCGTTGCTACGAAACCGCTTTCAAAGGCTCTCGACTTTCTTTCACAGATTTACTTTCATCAGCATTTTAATCATCTTTCCATATACAGTATAGTGTGATTGTGTTAAACTATGAATTCATCCTGAATATGTCCTATTTGGATGGAGTGTATTTAGCACACACGCTAGAAAAGCAATTGTTTGAAGTGACTAAGAGCATCCGATACACATCAAGGTGACACTGAGTTGTGCCATAGGTTTAAGGGGCTTTGTGAGAAGCAGCTTTAGTCCCTGAGCATTATTTTGTCTACATACATCTCTGTTTTTGGGCATATGTCGTTTTGTACAAAGGCTCTGGAGCCAAATAGTCAGAAGTTCCAGATAGCCAAGACAAATCATTTAAAAGAAAGCTGCAGATCTCAGGTCTGTGTGGGTGTTCTGCAATCGGTGCCAGGTAGCCTGAGCAGTGGATAAATGATCATAGATGTCCAGAGAGGAATTATGGCAGACAATAGACCACCATTTTTTCCTGTTATGATAGCAATTCACCTGATCTTTATGGCTAAGAACATAAAACAAAGGTCAGGAAATTTTCCCAAACATAAAAGAGCTTCTAACTTGTCCAAATTCATCTACGTTCTCCCTGCAAAGACGATTTCATGCCTGAAAGGACTCCCTTGTAGAGCTTGGCATGAGCTCAGAAGATGGCTCTTATTTATCTTCCATATTCATGTGGGTCACTGAATCTAAAGCAGTGCTCAAAGAGAAAGAAATCACTGAAGAAAGAAACACAAGGGAATGGCTTTTCCACCCTTTCACTGTGTAGTCTCTGCTAATACTCTTACCCAAAAAAAAAAAGTGGGCTGCGTTCCCACTGAACACTGATGGTCGGAGAAAAAGTAAGAAGGAATCCGCTGCTTAAACAGATGTTCCATGACATTACCGAAGCACAATTGTCTGATTGCCGCTGAAAACGGCAGCTTTTGAAAAGTTGGAGCAAGTTGCAAATAAAGAGAAGGTGCTGGGTTACAAGAACAAGTATCCACCATGGCTACATTTGTAATCTTTCAAGCATGTCATTGTGAGTTTTATCGAACTCAGTCTTGTAAGAAGAAGAAAATATGGCATGAGATTTGACGTGATACGAAAAGATGCAGACTAAAAAGGCATTCCTTGTTTCAACATAGAGACAAATACAGCTTTCAATGCTAAAAGGTGACGGACGATCCTTTTGATTATCTTTTTTTTTTTTTTTTTTTTTTTTTTTTTTAAAGGATTTACATTCAATAAAGAGCATCAGAACCTATGCCATAACAAATTGCTGTGTGTCAAAAGGAGTAAATGCAGTTCTGAGGCAGTACACTTGTCAGTAAGCATCAAGCAGCCTCCTCTGACAAGCCGGCTGTCTCAACAGTAATCAGGCCAATCTGCTTTAGCAGAAAATGGCCGTGCAAGGCGCAGCATCGATGGAAACGTCTCATTTTAACTTCATGGTGCGTAAAGAAGGCAAAGCAAATCAGCAAATGTTCAGGAATTTGACGGAGGGAGCGTGGAAATTCTATGACAACTAGTTGGATTCGGCGAGCTGAGTGCCAGCACTTCGCATTAAGTTGCACTGAGCACTAATTGGATGCTACCTGGCTTCACATCACTTGCAGCTCCAAACAGGGTGAGGATCTGGCTCAGACTAGCAGCGCAGTCTCTGCTGTTGTTGGCTGATTACCCTGAGCAAGAAGAAAAAAGGCAAAATGCTGATGAAAAAAAAATCCCCTCTCTTCTCTTGCACAAGCCCTTGGCCCTGTTGGCACTGTGCAAGCTTTTTTGAGTTTTCCTGATGTCCCTAAAATTGATTTTCAGCCATGATTGCACCGCTTCTCTAAGGACAATGGAAGATTTTGAATAATTGCTGCAGTATGATAACACAAAGTAGAGTGACAGGCATAGCGTTGACTTCTCCTCGTTCTCCTCTGCGGAATAAATTTAGCTTAGCACGACCAGACGACTTTACAACACAGCGTCTTGCAAACGTATTCATGCCTCCTAAAATGTGTTGCATTACAGAAATAAACTATAATATTTGAATAGACATTTTGTGTCAACAAAAGGGGTCATGCGATGCTGAAGTGAAAGAATAAAGATTGCTTGCTTTATTAAAAAGTCAGGGAGAATATGACGTGACTTTCCATTTAGCCGCTTTAACTCTGATATCGGAAAACTAAATCCAGGGCAAGCAGTGCCTTTACAAGGCATCTACAGAGTATGCCTGTATATAATTTAATCTCAATATAAATACAGCTACTCTTTAAACAAATAGCAGACACACCTAGTGGGTCAGGAATCCAAACCTACCAAGACATGAGAGTTCACTTTCAGTTTAAGAAGTGTTAATCAGACAAGCGGCCAAGAGGCCCACGCTAACTCTGAAGGAGCTGCAGAGGTCCAAAGCACATTAGGTAGAACTGCTGATTGTACACCTTCAAGTAGCATGCTCCACAGATGTACCCCTTGAAAGAACGGCAAGAAATCTCTTTTGAACTTTGCCACCCTAAAGTACTAAATGCGGTTGCCCACAATAATGCTCTGACATCATGGTTGCTCCCCCAGTTCTTTTAACTTCTCCAAGCAGCTTATCACTGTCAACACTCTTTAAGGATGACCGCAGAGTTTAGCTTTACAATTAATTTTAATACGGCAGCGAAACAATCATAAGATTTCAGCACCGGACTCTTAGAACAAAAGCACCCCAGGCGACGTCCTGCAGATGAAGAGTCCTGATTCAAAACCACATACTCTTGTTCTAAGCTTAGACACACCCCTCTAATGTGGTGGTGGTGGTGGTGGGGGGGGGGGTCTCCTCCCGTGATGTCTATAAAAGGAATGTGTCGTCATGGAGACGTTATCTGTTTTCAAGCATGTGTTAATTTGGGTGTCTTTGAGCTGACTAAATGAATGCACGTCTCTAAATCACAGGGAGAGCTGTTCCATTAAGAACTCCACACTGTCTGTACCGCATCGGATTAGGCTAGCTTTACCTTTTAGCAAAGGATTACACAAATGAAACAAACCATAACAATATCCGCTGTACATGGTGGTTGCAGCGTGATGCTGTGGGGATGATATACTTTGGCAGCAACATGGATGCTGTTTAAAGTTGATGTGATGAGTGGAATCCCGGCAGAAAGTGTGCAAAGCAGCAAAAACCTGAGATTGCGGTGGAAGTTATACTTCCAGCAGGAGAACAACCCTAAACAGGCAGAGCATTTTCACATGTAAGAATGGTTCAAAGTACCAAATTTAAATTCAACTGGAAAACTGTAGCAAGAGTTGAAAGTTGCTGTTCAGATGTTTTCTGTCAAATCTGACTGAGTTTGAGCTGTTTTCCAAATAACAAAGTCCGAAATGTCCTGTTTGTAGATGTGCAAAGCTGATAGAAATACTGTATACCCCAGAATACTCGTGGCTGTCATTGCAACAAAGGAAGGTTCAATAAAGAGTTACCTCAAGAAAGGAATATACAAATACACAAAAACAAACCACATTGGCCGATTTTTCATTTCAGATTTTAATTTTTTGGTAAGAATTTTACAAATCATGTGGCGGATTTCTCCCATTATGCAATTACACATTGCTTTGTGCTATCACATAAAATCCCCTCCAAACACATTTTGGTTTCTTTCTATAACATAACAAAATGTGAGGAAATGTAATCATCATGAAGACTTATTCATAACATTTTACTTGGTTACCAGTTGGCACAAAATACATTTCTGTCTAAATTCCATTAGGATAAAATGCATCATAAAGTCTCAGCTTCATGATATTAAAAGAAATACTATTATACACATACATGCTAGATCATCTTAGATGTCTTAGTTTTACATTCAGATATAAATGCAAAAAGCGGGAAATAATACCCTCATATCCTGGCTGAATCAACCATTGAATGAAACTCTCCCCAACATTTCCCCACTTAATCAGGGCTGTCAGTGAGAACGTCCCGAGGAAGTTGGTTTTCACTGCTTCCCCCCTTGCTGCTGCACAGATGAGGGAGACATCACCATCCTGGAAGCCAACCTTTTGTGCCACGGTGAAAGATGGTCTCTCGTTTAACGCAGGTTTGCAAGCGATGTTTGCAAGGGGAGAAGCAGATTGATTACAGGCCGAGCGGTGATGAATATGGTGCACAGGACAGTTATGACACCCATTGTTTCACACATGCCTTGTAGAGATGTGCCTCCCAAAATGTATCATTGTGAAAAATATTGACCTAAAACATATCATTACTCTTTCTCGTGTGTGCTTAACTTCTGTCAGGAGACCTAAACAGTCATACACTATTATCACCTATTCGATACTTTGTGTTTTTCAAAGAATGCAACTACTGAATGATGTCTGGCTAATTATTCTAGCGTGCTCTAAGAGAACAGATTCATGGACACTGGAAGCAGGGTAGAGGCTGTGTTGTCTTGTGAAAATACTTTCTAAAAAGTGGCAGTCCTTCTGTTAGCAAACAAGTATAGCTGTGCGAGGCGAATTTGTTCATTTAGCATCACCCGCTTTATCCTGTTCGAGGTTAGAGATTGGGTGAAAAAAGATAGTTGCAGGACTTTATTTGAGTTTTCTTGTTTGTTTCAGCTTTACATATATGACATAAAACGGTGGCAGGGAATCACTTCCACTTCACATTCTGAGGAAGGAATTCTTGAAATACTCGTTCAAAGGTCCCCCTCTGTTTCTAGAAAAGGTCTTCAGTCAGTAAAGATTAGTGATAAATATGTTGTTAATAAAATTGCTTTCATTTACAAGCAAAAGAAATGACATTTTATGCCCACAGATTACATAGAAACCTAGTTTTAAATCCGGCACCATATGCCCGCATGTTCAGATGATCAAAATTCCATGGATTTGAAATAGAAACAAGCTCTTTATATTTAAAAAAAGTCTCTAATCATATGAATAATTTCAACAGTTCATTCGAAAAACAATCCAAACTTTTTATTTTTTATTTTTATCTATATAATATCAACTTAAATTTAATATCTTGAAGAATAGGTCTTAAACATTATGGCAGCTTTCTATGATTTTTTGGCAAAACATTGTAAAAGGCTGCTGTGAGGTTTGAGCCATGTTCTACCTGTAACACATCTTTTAACCTGGCCAGCCAGAATCATAATAATAATGTTCTCACCGTTCTGCACATTATCAATCCGGGACTGCTCCCGTTTAGAGAAAGGCGGGACATTCAGCAGAACTTTCCGAGCAGATTGGGTGAAGTGAAACCTAGGGCCCATCTACTAAAGTTGGGTTTAGCTAATCAGGGTATCAAATGAAAATATAAGCAGCAGACGTCATGAGAAACCACAACAAGATAATCTTGTCAAGGCACTTCTTGCTGTTCTTTCATAGATGAAACCATGGTTTCTGACAAAGCAGATGTGATAGCATCTCCTCCTGTTTATGTTGGTTTGGCTGTGAACTCATCAGCTCATGCTGTCGTTGCACCGGTATGTCCCGCCTCAAAACCATAACACTGCAACGTGATTGGCCCAAACCATTTTTGGTTCGGACACAAACGGTTGAAGCCGGCGCGGTACAAGATGGAATGTTATGTGTTTGTGAACGCACAAATACAGCAAGAATTCATTTTGCAGGTAAGGTTACCCATCTTTGTCATCTATTTTTAAAGCCCTAACTGACTTAGCCCTACGGCTGCAAAAAAATCTCATGTAGAGATTTTATGTTGAGGATCTTTGCTGAGACAGGAGCTACAGATGATGGCAGATTAGTGTTTGCTCCCATCTTTCCTGTGTTGATTTGAGCTATGGATAATTTGGCTCATAAAATCGTGTCTTTGGCGGTGAAATTAATAATTTCCAGACAAAACTTACGGAAAAAGTTGTTCTTTTGGTAAGTAGGTTATGTGCTGTTAAAAATTGTTGTTGACAACTCTGCACTAAGATCAGGTTTTTCTCAGATGACTGTTGGACTGAGGAAGAGTCGAAAGGTCAGATCACACAGACAGGCAGAGAGGCATCAGAGGAAAAGCGGGCTCCTTTTTCTGATCTTTCACTCTGAACACCAGAGTGGTACACTGACACAAATGCTGTTGGACCAATGGTAGGGCAATAGAAAGATTTTATATTCCACCAAAGGGTTACATTGTGGCTTTTATTAGACACAGTTCAAGAAAAAACAATAAAACAGCTAATATCAGGTATCTTTTAAAGGAATGCAATAACTACAAACAATTGGATTAACCCGCCATATTCGCTATCAGCAGCTTTTGGATGCCGTCATGGTTGTGTAAAATAATGCTTTGCATAACAAAAATTCTTTTACACAAAATGTTTAAATTGCTAAAGGCAGTTCTGTATAAGGAGTAAAGTGTATTCCAATTAGCTAAATAGCAAAGCCTGATGTTATCTGAAATTAGCTTTCATGTGAGATTTTCTACCCCTTGTTTTTCTGTTACTAGCCAGAGGCATGACTTTGTTCCCCTTTCGATTTAATTTGCTCTCAACCTGTTTTATTTATTTCAGCCGTGCAGAAATTGCCGTTTGACCTTGATGATTACAGAAAGTAAGTGAATCGAAAAGGCATTGATACCCCGAATTCAGCTAACTGGTGGACAAGGTTATTCATCTTCCTACCTCCATGCACTTTCAGTTTTGCAGTGGTCAGATTTTAATTCCCGCTTCAATTTTTTCATTATCTTGAAAGGGCAGAGGAGAGCCTTTTGCCAGCGCCCTTATAAACCTTGATTTCCAATTCACACCAACGCACCGCTAACCCCCACCTCGCCGCTCTCAAGCACACCATCTCCCTGATACCTGTCCCCTCCTCCTGGACATCAGCAGATATTCATACCAACAAATCTGCAACATATGCAGAAACTGAGCATTTTTCTTTTTTTTTTTTTGCATTCTAAAAACTGGACTCCTGAAGACCCAGCCACTGCTCTGTAAGTCATAGTGGTCCAAAGGGAATCTTTGATTTATAATAGATTGGGAAATAGGTATCTCTTTTTAAACAAAAAAAAAACAAAACAAAAAATAACTTTTAATTAAATCCACAGGGTGAAGGGGCTCGATGTTCTGCATGCAAAGGAAATAAAACACATAGAGGGCATTTATGTTGCCTCCAAAAAATGTTATATCCCCTTAAACGTTTAAGCATTTTTTTGATATTACAACCACACACAAGTTTCTGTGAATAGTATTTTTTTTCTGTTTGCTTTGCTACAGAATCTAGATTGTATTTAGGTCTGGACTTTTACTACGCCATTCTAACACATAATATAGCTTTGGCCATATGGGTAGTGTCATTGTCCTGCTGGAGGCTGACCCTCTGTCTCAGTCTCTAGCTTTCTGCAGCCTTTAACATCTTCTTCCAGGTTTTGTGGAGATTTTGCACTATTATTTTTCACCTTTACTTTGAGTGGCTTAAAGAAAAGCACCCCAACACCATGATGCTGCCACTTTTCCATGAAGTCAACATCTGTGCTAACCATTGGGTTGGGTATCGAATTCTGTACTTTTCTGGGTACCGACCAAATGCCGTCGGTATTACTGAGTACCGATCCACGTAAAATCAAACAGTACCATGTTTTGGTACCTAAACACATCATTGTGACACTAAGGGAGTGGAACAAAGAGGGATTTTCCATGCCAGGTTATGAACAGAGTATTACACACACAAGAGCATAATGGTGTCAGTAGCTGCTGGTCGTGTCAACAAAGCAAGCGTGGCGGATGGAAAACACTTGAAAGTATGGCTCCACTTTTCTAGATACGATACTGATTACGCCTGCTGCTATTTGTGACGCAAACTGAAAGGCCAGCGGTGGGAATGCTTCTAATCTGAGCAACCAGCTGGTCACTGCTGTCAATTTAACAAATATCTTGCTATATTTAATGACTTTTCAGATCCATCCAGCGGCCTTTTTAAAAAAAGCAACTATCGAAAAGTCAAGCCACATTCACCTGTGTTATCGGTGCCTTATCGTGAAAGCACCAATGCATAGGCAGCAGTGAGTGCCGCTGTGAACCCCTTTGCACCTCTCCTCGCAGGCAGCCGCTGCCTCATTCTGAAAACCTGTCTGCAGTCAGAGCAAAAGGAGCAGAGAGGAAACTGTTCGTACACAAACGTGGCTTTCTAAGATTGGAAATGTATCTCATACAGAATTACAAAGCAGTTTTCTCTGAAACTGTTGCACTAAAATAATTCCCTGAATTTTATTCACACACAGCTTCAATCCCTTATTCACCTCGTTCACTCTGTGAGCCTCCGATAACTGTCATCTTGGTAGAAATTTGTTTTATGTGGTGTGGAGTCAGGCAATGTTTTAAGTTCCGTGGTGGCTTGCACTGACAAACACATAGTGATGCATGTAGCACACAATGATATCGCTTTGGGTACATGTAAAACATAACAGTAGTGGATGATGTCTGGACGGGCTGTGTGTACTGTAGAGCTGGTCAGGGCCACGTTCACCTTGAGGTGACTGATTTGGTTAAAGAGCTGCTTTTCATGCATCGGTGGAGTAAAGAGTCTTAGCAAAATACTCTCTAATGCAGTCCTGCAACAACACTATGCAGATAGTCAGAAACTTGGCAAATTCAGCAAATGCTTGGCAACTGGACTTCCGCTCAGTTCTTTCTGAAAAATGTTAGCGAGGAAGAGTTACTGTATCTTGGCCTGGTTTGTGTTTTCCAGTGCACTTATCTATGTTTAGCTCAGTTTAAAAATAATTTTTTCATGTTGGCAAAGATTTCAATTATTGTTTTGCAGCATTAGCTAGATTTCAGCAGCAGATTCTATAAATAAAGGTCAATGCCTTGTCTCTATTTATTTTGTTGCCCCACTCTGCTCCTGTTGCACTGGTTTCACAGCTCTGATGCGAGAACAACACGGCTCTCTTTTATAATTATATTTACCACAAACAAGAGGTTTATTTTATTTAAGATGTTGATCTAGGAGAACAAGAAAAAAAATCATATCGATCATATCGATTGTTCATACACAAATATACTGTTTTTAACGTTTTAAATTGTACCACTGTTTCGTAACATGCTGTTTAAAACATGTACATGTGCGCATGCTGTAAACCTCGATGTGTTTGCTGTGTAAAAACTTTGGCGGATGAAAGGGAGTTAAGGGGGCTGAAGTGTGAGAAAAACTCGTTTGGGCTCTCCAGAGTTTCAGTGTTTCCCTGCTGCCCTTTATAAGCTCAGAGAGGCCTGGTGGGGGCTGAAGTGTGCAAGTCTGGAGTGCAGGGCACGTGGGGGCACTTGTGTAGGCCGAAGCTCAGCATCTGCCAGCCTAGACTGCCCATGGTTTGTTCCTTCTCCAGCACATTCTTACGTAATTATCTGTGATAAACTCCTCTGCAGTCAAGCCGCAAATCCACATGTCGGAGGCCCGACTTACTGAGGCAACATGCACATAAGACCTTGAAGATACCATGAAGACACAAACACACACACGTACACACATTTGTTGAGAAGCACAACTGTGCCTCCTCACCCACCTACTCACACATGGATTCAAACAAACAAAAGTCTGGGCAGCAGTTGCAAGTGGCTTTTGTATTTAGGAGCCAAAGGATGGAGGACATAATCCTGGTTTCCAGATTGACTCTCAGCAGAGTTCAGCAGACTTCAGTGATTCCTGTCGTGCCCAGCATTTCCACCTCTCACTTCGAAGTTCCACTAAGTTCCTTAAAGTCCCCATGACAAAGAACCTGCTGATACAGTCTTCTGCACCAGCACTGGGGCTACAAGAGGTCTGGCCTCTACTTTACTGACTGCAAATAACTCTCAAAAGTCATGAGGCACAACTGAGGAGAACTCAGTGTGGTTAAAAAGTAAGTAAAACTCATATACAGACCCATTACTCAGAATATAAAACAGGTCTTTTATTTTTGTTCAGTTATAATGGTTTTTGCTAAGAATTAATAAACATAAGCCATATTCAGTTTCTCTGAAATATGGATATTATTTTATGGCCTAAACAATCATGGAGAATGCAGCTGATTTGCAAGTTGTTGAAGGTAAGCTACCGGAGGGCATTGATAACACAAACAAAACAAAACAACAACAAAAAAAAACTGACTGTTCACTGAGTGCTGTATATAAGCATATCACTGGAAGGAAAAAGCTTGGTAGAAAATTATTCCCAAAACAAAGCAGTATGGTCGCAGCCTTGAGAGTGTTGTGAAGGAAAGCCTATTCAAGAGTTTTAGGGAAAGTCAAAAGGTGTGGACTGCACATGGAGTCAGTGCTTCAGGGGCCTCCAAACACAGACGTATCTAATAACGGTTATAGCTGTTGCATTCTTTCTGTTAACTCATTCCTCTACCAGACACAATTTCAGGAGCATCTTAACTGGACTTAGGACAAACAGGACTGTGCCCAAATTCCCCGTTACAGGTGAAATATTGCATTTCATTTGGAAATCAAAGTCCCAGAGTCCAATGCAAAGTTACAACAGTCAGTGATGATTTGGTTCATGGTGTCCAAGACAACACAGCCATCTACTAGGAGTTTTAAGAGTAATTCATGCTCTCCTCTGCTGATGAGCTTAATTAAGATGTTCATTTCATTTCATTTTCCAGCAGGACTTAGCGCCTACCCACATTGCCAAAAGAATTGATACTGCAGCCTAGTCCCTAAACAGAATCTATGGGGCATTGTCAAAAGAAAAATGAAAGACACCAGAGCCAACAATGGAGATGAGCAGAAGGTTGCCATTAAAGCAACACTGGATTCTTCAATAGGAAAGTAGATCCACAGGCTGATCAAGTCCTTGCCCCACCACAACAATGCAGTAATGCAGGGCTCTTGTAATAAAAAGAAAAAAGAAAAAATATTGGTATACATGTAATTTTTCTTTTTTTTTCTTTTTCGTTTTCTGAGAGACTTTTTTGGGTTTCAATTAGCTGTAAACTATTATCAAAATTATCATAAAAATACAAATATATTACTTGATATATATTACTAAGCTATCTAATTAGTCTACACGATATTTACTTTTCACTGATTTAATTAAATCACTGAAAACATTAACATTTGGATGATATTGCAATTTCTAAAGATGGAACCTTTATAATATGACCTTTGCACTTTTAATTCCACTTGCTTACTTTCAAAATGCATTTTTTTTTATCATAAATAATTAGCCATCCACACGTGCACATTTTTCAGATAACCATATTTTGTACCATATTTTGATACAAATTGGAACACAGAAATTCAAAAAACAATGGCCTGGTTTTGAGTTCAAAGAAATAATTATTTTATTCTCTTGCCATATTTCTATACAAGGGTTCTTGGATCTTCGTTTTGCTCCGTATTATCTTGTCTGATGCCAGCAGAACAGGGGCAGGGGATGACAATCGAGTGGTATGTTGTGGAAGACTGAAGGCTGTGCCAGCAGGATAAAGAGAGCAAAAAAAAAAAAAAAAAAAAAAAAGAAGAAGAAAAAAACAGTAAAGGGTGGGGGTTTCATTAGCATAACTAGCAGGATGCCCAGAACCTTTTCTGGAGTAGCATGTTTACGGCACCATGCTTGGCAGGAGCACACTCGTTTTATAGGGTTTATTAGGGGGACAAGGGGAGGCACAGGCAGGATTTGTAATATTGTCGATGTGTATGCATATGTCTCGGCTCGCATGTGCGCCTTTGCTTTTTATCCGCGCTCTTGGCCGGTTTGCTGGCATGTGTGGGGTCTGACGGGTGGCGTTCATGGTCTCACTGGCTTGTGTGGCCGCATCCAGCCCGACTACTTTTACATGTTTGTATTTTGGCTTAAGTGCCCTTTAAAAGCAATGAAAAAGAAAGTGCATTCATAAGACGATCCTCAAGACTGATCCCATTTCAGAAGAGCAAAGAATGGAGCTCTTTGTTGTGCTCCGGCTCCTTTCATCTCTCAGAGGTCATTTTCACAGAGCAAACAGGGAGACTCATTATCAACCTGCACCTGAGAGGTCAGAACCTGAACTCCCCCAACCCCTCCTCCTCACTGCAGCTCTCCCTGAAACCCCCCTCCCTCCGTCACCACCTCCGACCAAGCTCTGCCGCTGCTCGCTGGTAAGCCCCGGTCTGCGCCCGGGTTTATTAGCGCAGAACATCTTTTCCAGTGACTGAGCTTGCCCTTATTGTCTGCACTGGTCAGGGTCAAGTCAAGGGCGCTCCGTCTAGATTGGAATCATTTGTCACATGGTCCGGGACCAGCGCTGATTTCAGCCGAGGCCGGGGCGAGGCACACAGCGGTTCCAACAGCACCTCTGACACGAGGAGCAGGGAAGGGCAGACACAGCACTACGCAGATGGCCTCAGCATATTCCACGCTCTGTGTTTCTGAGCACGAAAAAAAAAAAAGAGAAGGTCCAGCTTTTCCCTTTTTTCTCAAACGGCAGATTTAAAAAGAGTGAAAAAGGAGAGGGAATTTAAAACTTTAAAATAAACATGCTTACTGAGTTACAGGGGCACAATAAGGTAGCCTGGGTAAAGAAAGAAAGCAGTTTGAGCGTTTCAAATGATCCCATCATTTATAAAGCCTAAAAAAACTATTCAAACTAACCTGGCCCTATTTGAAGGAATAGTTGTCCCACAAACCCAATAACTGGCTGTGCCACCCACGGCTGCTATAAGTGGCATTGCAGTGGAATAATTTTGGCCCACTTTTCTTTGCTGAATTATTTTCATTCAGCCACATTGGAGGGTTTTCTGCCATGCATGGCCTGTTTCGAGCCATTCAAAGGTGGAGTTGTTGTACAGGAGGACTGTCCTGCAAAAACCCAAGTGCAACTGAGTTTGGGTGTTGCAGGCAGGGTATGAACTAAAGTCTGTGCAGTCCTTTTTCAGGATGTCTGATATAAAAACAGAATTCCTGGTTTCGTCGTTATATGCTGTGCTAGTTTTAAAGCAGATGTAACTGGACGGACAACATCCAAAAAGTTTAGCTTCTGTCTCGTCAGTCCACAGAATCTTTACCAAAAGTCTTGGGGATTATTATGTTTTTTTGAGACAAGCCTTTGTGAGCTCTGTGATCAATGATTTTTCACCACAGAACGCTCCCGCAGATGTCATTTTTATCCAGTCTCTTTCTTACATTTGCTGGATGAAAACTGACCTTAACTGAAGGATCGGGGGCCTGCGGTGCTCAGGATCTCATCATTTTGTTGTCTCCCCCTGGAGTCACGCAGCAAAACAAAAATCCCACAAATTAGGCAATTGTGATATCACTTTATAGGTTCTCTCTGGAAACCTAGGAAATACAATATTTGCTAATCATTTATTCATAAAATAATAATAATAATAAAAAAAATGTTTGGCTTTTTTTCTTTGTAACCTTTTCTAAAATCCAGAGTCCAACATAACTTATGGAGTTGGTGTGATTATTCCAAAAAGGAAAAAATTAATAAATCAGTGTTTAATCCCTAAATTAGTTCAACCACAAAATGTGTTGCATCTCAGTCTGGCAACATAGACATTTCTTCCCCCTCAGTCTCTCTTCATGGTCAGCAAGAGCTTGCATGAACAATGGCTCGTGCTGAGGTAGCATGCGGAAAATGACTTTAATACACCGTATAGAATGGCTTATTGCTTTGGTCAATAGGAGTGCAGTGAAGATGGTGTATTCTGCCGCTTGGGAAGGTTAGACCTGTCAAAGGGCCACAGTGACTGATACCCAGACCCTGCTTATAAGGTCTGTAATGACTGTACTCTAGTGTGTATGTGTGGCTGAGCTGGAGGTCTGACAGACAAGCAAAGTTATAAAGGTTACATACAGCGCACACCTCACCATTAAGCCTTAGATTAGCCCATATTTCCCCCTGCTTTTACATCTAAGGCTATTTAAAATATGGTGCAGTGCTCTGGTGGGACGAAAAGGGCTTTACCTGAAAAAGTGAAATAAAAAAAATATATTACAAGAGCCCTGAAGCAAATAAACAATATAGTAAATAAAAAGTGGAAGTACAGGGGGGGAAAAAAACAAAAAAAAAACAAAATCCAAGTAAATAAGTGGAAATGAGAGATTGAGCATCAGGCAATTTTAGCTTGTTTTTCCTCAGAGAGGGCAAGTGTGGAGGTGAAGGTCACAGAGACTAAGCACACAGCTCATAAACAGCACAGCTGGAGAAATCATTGAAATATGGCCCTTTGTTTTCTTGGGGCTGTAATTGGCCCTGGAGCCGTCCTCCTCTTCCCGCTCTCTCTGTTGCTCTCTGTCTCTCTTTTTGTCTGCACGTGTTTTGCGCCAGCGTACTGCAGTTCAGAGACCCATTCTGCAAGGGCTAATGACTGTGGGGTGAAAGGGCACACCTGCGGTCATAGAGGCAATGCACATTACAATAAATATAGAAAAACACAAACAAACAAACTGGGAAATGGCCGTCACGGAGGCACACCCAGCCAAAAGTCAATGTGGTTCTAGTGCGCTGAAACAGTTTAAATGAAGGGTATTATTCTGCCTGATTATCTGTTAAATTTCTTTTGCTGTTACAGCTTAAACACTTCTCTCTATCCATCGATAGACGTGACCGACGGTCAGTAAATAGTTGCTTTAAGACACGAAGGAGGCATTGGTGCATTACATTAAACAACCTCTGCCTGAACTAACTGAATATTTCATGAAAGCTAAATGGAAATCTTTAAATTTATCGATTCGTGGATAATTTTGTATATTTATGCTCAAAATATTCCGAATATTATTACAGCATTCCTACCAGCCAGCCAGATTGAAGGGTTATTAATTAACTTATGTATTTATTATTTTACATTTTGATTAATTTTGCTTCTAAAAGACATTTCAAGTGGAGTAAAATTATTTAAAATTATTATTTATTTCCTTCTTCTTTTTTTTCATATTTATCTCCATTTTTTCCAGACTATTGGTCAGTCAAAATTCCCTTAAACTTGTAAGCCTGAGTTTTACATATATGTTTTTAAATACTTACTCAAAAACTACTCAAGAAGTAGGGGGCTAGAAAAAAAGCATGGCACTTCATTACAATAATGGTTTTCTCACAATGGATTCATAAATATAGAATATTTTGCCTTTCAATTCCTGTTTACTCTTGGTAAACTATTAAAAATCAGTTGCAGTGCATTAGAGCAAAGGGGCCATGGTGACTCCAGGATTCCCAGATAGTCAGCCGACCTGCGTTTGTACTCTCCAATTTTACCGCCTGCCTTGGTGACTTGGTCTACTTCAGTTAATTTTGACAAAGGACCATGTGAGTAAATGATTGTTGTTGGGGGCCATTTTTTTTTTAAATTGAGCTGAGTTCAAGTTGTGATACTTAAGACTCGGTCTGCGAGTAGATTGTGATTATATTGTTTCCAACTTCCTGTGTGACTTTTAGCCTATTGGTGCCAACTACTCTTGCCATGTGTGAGCACATGCCGCAGAGAGACTCCATCCAACAGACTGAATATTGTATTGGTATGCGAAGTGTGTGTTTGCAACTCTTATACCACATAACAGATATTGCATTCCAAGCAGTCCAGGCTAAGCTAACCAACGAGCAATATAGATTTACCAGGACACTAGAACGATACCAAACGGTTGCCTGCAACAAGTTTGAGAAGTTTCTTGTTACACTTTTATTAGTTTAGTGTTAACAGCATATTATCTACTCTCGCTAGGATTGAATACAAGATCTCCATTCTCACCCACCAGTGCATCTATGGAAATGCTCCACCATACATAAAATAACAAAAAATGCATTAAAAATAACATTTATTATTATTATTATTATTATTATTATTATTATTATTATTATTATTATTATTATTATTATTATTATTATTATTATCATTATTATAAACCATTTATAACCAAGACTAGTCATAACTTTCAGCTCTGTGGTTTGTTTGAATTGTCACGACGCTCAAATCTAAGTGGACTCCTGTTGTATGTTGTTTAAACTTCATCGAAGCCTGTCAATATCACCACACTACTGAGATTAAGGTCTAACAACCGCATTTGTTTGTGTAATCAAACACATGCTCTCACAGCATGCAGTCTTTCATCGGGTTGATGGTGATGGAACACTTCTTGAGAGATTAGCGGTGGAAAGACGGCCGGCGCTCCTCCTGACTGGAGGCCCGAGGTCTCTGAGTACAGAGGAGGAAAACAGTTTCAGATCCAGAAAGAGATAGCAGGTCTTTGCAGTATAATTACTAAGTTAACGCAGATGATTCTCTCTGATCTCTGCAAACATCAGGGCTCGGGTCCCGCCAGGCCGGCTTAGGCACTGATCTGTCACGCTGCACTGTGGGACGTGGATGTGTGCTAGCTCGGCTGCATCAGCTGTTATTTTCTGATCAGCACATCTTTTATTTTAAAGTCCTCAATCGATGTTGTGCAAGCGTTCATGTTTTCAAACCAATTTGTAAATTATTAAAAAGGAAATACAATAACTGTCATGAAAGTATGTTTTCAAATGTACTGACCTGCGCTTCCTTTTTGACATTGACACTGTATTTTCTAATCTACAGTAGACCTTAAAATGTATTTTCCCCGCTGTAAACCTCATTGTTTCACCATATTTGGTATACGTCTTTGTACTTAAACTCTTTTCCGTCTAAACCACACAAGGTAGGAATATGTGAGATCTGAGACAGTTGCCTTCATTGAGTATTATTCACTGAATGTGAGTGCAGATTCTGTGTTTGGTTGCTTGCTTTCTAAGCTTTATTGATCTGTGGGCGTTTTTTTTTCCCTTTTCTTTTCCCATTCTCCAAAGTCACTGAGCTTGCATCAATTCATCTTAATCTGTTTGCTCCTTAAACCAGGAACAAGGCATGTCTTGTTCCTGGTTGTAGGAGTCGCTCGGCTGGCTTCCCTCACATCCTTCCCAGCCTGGCTTCTCCTGGGTGGCAACAAGAGGCTTTTCATATCGAATCAAGTGTTATTGAGTTCCCCCCACACACCTCTTATATGCCACCCCCCTCTTCTTCATTCTTTCCATCTATTTTTTTTTTCTCTTTTCTCTTCCTTCCACTTTTAACAAAGCATTGCTTTAATGGCTGTGGGATTATGGGCCAACCTTTTGCAGCCAGTTTGCGGACCAGCCTGTAATCTGACCTCATTACATCCCCTGTGACAAGCTCCCAAGTCACCATAGACTGTGACTACACCTTATCCTTTTGAGAACCCAAGTTGCACACAAGCCATCCCCCCCCCCAACCCCCTCCGTCACCCTTAGATGGCTCTCAGTCATCCAAGTCAGGCATCCACCAAGGCCACCCTTCCTCACCATACCTGTCCACCAAAGCGTAGGATCCCCTTGATCCTGTTTCCTTCCTTTCACTTCTTCTCTATTACACTGTAGCCAAGATGAATGGTCGTTTGTGGGAGCAGATGAAAACACAATTGTGCGGGTCCAGGCGCTTCGGTGTCACTGATAAATGTGGAGGGGGACATGTTGTTCCACAGACTCCTAATTTTCCGACATGGTAGGAACAGAGCATCGAGGCTCTTCAGGATTTCTCTACAACCTCATACACGCTTACAAACACGCTTACACACACACACACACACACACACACACACACACACACACACACACATGCACACACGCACGCACACACACAGAGTGCAATATCTCTACTGTTTGACCTTTTGTTTTAAAAGACACAAAACAAGCCACAGAAATCTTCCACTTGGAAAAGCTCATAACATGATAGCTTGTATAAGAGACTTTTATATGTACAATGCCTATAGGAAGGGTGGCAACATTATAACATACATCTTACAGTGGCTCTCAAAAGTATACACACCTCTGTGAAAACAGACTACAAAAATATTTTCCTCAGTTTTTCCATCTGTAATGTGACATATTTTATACAATTAAACTGAAAATCTGGGGATGAATAATGGAAGTATAAAAGGGGGCAAAATTAAAACGTCTGTCTACGTGTTCAAACCCTTGAACTAGTTCTTTGTTGAAACACATTTTGCTTTAATTTCAGCTTTCAATCTTCTCAGTTTCACACCTGCTATCAGTTAAATCTGGAGAAGCTGAAAGAAAGTTTAGCTGTCACAATTACATTTTTTCTCTACATCTGCCCATTTGCTCCCCTTAGCTATAGCCAAAGATTGTGGAGATGTTTACAGAGGATCCAAGTAACGTGAAAGTGTCTGTCAGGAGAACCAATCAAAAATGCCGACTCACACATTTAAGGTACAGAGTCAGTTTAGTGTTTGATCTGCCTAATATAAGACAAAAAAAAACAGCTGAAACAATTAGCTTTAATATTGACTGATTAGCGGTGGAATGTCTTGAGCTAAGTCTCTTGCTCCTGCTGTTTGTATGATATGGTTAATCACAGAGTTTAAGTGGGTCAGGGCACAGCTGATTAGTCGCACTCAAAGTTTAGATTTTCCAATGATTTCAAGGCGATATTCGACTCTGCTCTTCAACGTGGTTAGTTTCTCGATATCCCCTAGAGGGCTTTATAAATCCTGCTCTAAATGTTGGGTTTATATTCTGATTGTTGCTGCGCCGATAAGAGATCAGCTGACTGGGATTCACAAAAGCCAGAAGCCTAATTGTTTTGGAAGAAAGCTTAGCCGTGCTGAGGAGTTTCCCTTTTTTGTGCTGCATGTGTGTGAATGTTATCATCACCTATTTGTGTCATATGGGTGTTTTAGTGTTTTGTTCTTACTTTTTCTTTGGTAAAGTGTGTGAAAAGAGGTATGCTTCTCCAAGTAGGAATTTATCAACGTTAATTAAGCCTCAGGCTACCACAAATCTAGCAATGGTAAAATATAGTCATAATCCAAGGCAATATCAAATCTTTTAACTACTAGTCATTTCTAAATGGTTTGGTCCTTGAAGTTCATAATCTTTTATCCCTTATTTATCGTTCTTTGAACACATTTCCCCACAGCCTTACGTGCTTCCATCGTTTTTTTTGTCTCCCAGTGTTTTTTTCTCTTTCTGCCTCGGTCTTTTCCCATCCTGTCTCTCCCTCTGCATGTGTCCCTGGATCCCACCGGTTTTTGAGGGGCAGGTGTTGACAGCATGTTGGCATGCCATCAGCCCTACTATGCAGGATTGCAGTGTGGTTGCACTGCGCTGGAGAGGACAGGGGAGGCCAGGGTAGGTCCATTACATCAGCTCCATCAAGACTGATTGGGCTCAGGACGGCGGCCCGTGCATGCTCATGAGCTCTTGGCCCGGCCTGGCCCATATGCCTTTAATATAGCAACAGATGTGGAGGACAGACCCTGAGCTCTCACACCACACACTCCCTCCCTCTGCCCTCCACACTGCCTCAAGCCAGCCATGTTGCACTGCACTTCGCTTGGCGGGCTGCAGCTCAAACCGGTTTAAAGGGTACAACTGGGAAATTGAGACTATAGGGCAGAGTTTATTATTTATGTTAAATGGATTCCTATTTTTATGTTTTTTTATGTTAAGAGAAAAGGGATGGATGTATATCTCAATGTAAGGCACCAGTTGGCAGGTGATGCAAAACTCATATATCAACCAGCCTTTTGGGATATGCTTTACTTACAGGGTCAATAGCTCAAAACAAGTTTAGCTTAAAAGTTCAGTATCATCTATCAGTTCTTCTGAAAACTAATAATTTCCTTTATTAGTTTTTTTTTCCTGCAAATCAGAGAAAAGGTTTAACAAATGCCAAACTGTATTCCAAAGAACCTGTAATCAGTGTTGAACAATCTATTCCAGGTGTGACCAAGTTTATCACAGGCATGTTAAGCTATCGTGCATCTTTTAGTACTGTGGGAGTGGGAGGGAGCCAGGCTATCCGCAGAGAACCCACACAGGCATCTGGTGAAGATGGAAACTCCATGCAGAAAAAAAAAAAAAAACGGACCAGACAAACCTAAATCTTCTTTGGGTGTGGGTATGATACAGCTAAGTGTGCATGGTCAATGGGTAAGATTGAGAAATGTAAGCGGACAAACAACTGAACAGGTCAGTGAATGGGTAGATTTTAGCACACAAGGGTATGATGGGAGAAGAAGAGAAACAAAAAATAGTAACAAGAGAGTCTGGAGATATGTTTATTTAGGAGCAATTGACAGGATGGGGTATAGAGGTTAGCTCATATCTTCTCAATAGTGCCCCAGTCCTGTTAGCTGTGCCAGAGCAGCACAAATTCAGCCAATCAGAGCCTGGGGTATCTGGCAGCTATTTCCTGGAGAGGGATTACTGACCCCTCCTATTGGGCGGGACAAGGCCTCCTGGTCTGAATTCATCAGCGACACGGCCTACGAGATGTAGGAAGCAGGTTAATAGACACTCATCAGACATCTGCCGCCGGGTTACCGTCCAATAATCTTCTCCCTCGATCTGCTGCCAGCAATTGATGACCACATTTTTCCCCCCAAACCCTTCAAGGGCCCTCCCTCCCTTCCTCACTCTCCTTTCCTCCCTCCTCTCCACCCTTTCCCTCCTATCCTCTCCTCTGTTTCACACACACAAAAACGCTTGGTCTCTCCGACAGTCTGTGGCTCGGTAATTGCGCATGCGAATTTCAAGCTCTGCTCCGTTATATTTTACCCTTTGCTCCCCTGTAACAGAAGCTGTTTTCCACTTGTGGAAGGCCATTTCTCCTGTTGTAAGATTGTGACACGTTTTCGAACCCACTGGTGGCTCGGCATGCTACGTGGCATAAAAAATTCATTTTCAAATGCAGGTGCCACAATTTCATCCAAAACTACTTCCATTTTACACCACCAGTTAGAAAAGACCTTTGTTGCATTTTATCCAGTATACTACATCACTATGTTAAGATAGATAACTTCTTACAAATTGGCATTTCATGATCTGTATTTATTTGTATGTGGTCTATATGTGTATGAATTGGATCTTTTGATTGCATTCCTATGTAGAATTAGACATGGGTTTGTCTTGTAAAGTGATTTAAGATGAAACATTTGTTATAAATTGTTGTTATCTAAAAAAAACTGAATTAAGTAGAACATAATTTCAGTGCTACTTTTGTCAAATTATTGATCAATTCAACAAATGCTCCCTATTGCCCCTATTACCAAGTACGAGTAGTCTTTATCTATATCAACCAATCTCATTTTTCAGTGTTAGTATTATACTCCTCAGGACATACATTGACTCTCCTAATGATGGAAACCGTGTAACTCTAGAGAAAATCATGTGAATCCTCTGTTATTGACTGTTTTCTCAACCAGGTTAAGAGGGCAAGAGAGTGAGGGTCCCTCTCCGCCGGATTATTTATGACTTTTCTTCCGCAAAGTTATTTTTCTTTCTGTGATTGCAGAGTGGTGTGTTAAATCCGACGTGTTGGGAGATTACTCAGCTGGTCGTCAAGAGCACATGCTCAATTTGCCATGATGAGAGGAGCTGGATCACACAGCCCCTGGAATCTCTCAGCACAGTCCCAGGAGGGGGTAGGGGGGCGGGGGGGGGGGGGGGGTGGAGGCCCAGACACACATACGCGTTTGTCAGAGGATGCCAATGTGGTAGTCATTGTGAGCGCCAAAATCAAATGGAGGTTCAATTGTTTCCACATTTCTTAAGACAACATTATGAGAGGGAGAGCAATTGGAGGGCCGGGGCAATCAAGCTTGTTCTGTTTGGTGAGTTTTCTATGGAAGGAGAAATAATGGGGTCATGGGATGAAAGGTGAGGCATGTGTAAGAATAGTTTCCTGGGTTCAACTGTAGGCCAGTGCCACTTGTTTCTTAGATCTCCGCACACACACACACACACACGCATAACACACTGCTGTCAAAAGTAGCTTATTGCAAAAGCCCAAAGGTCACCCCTAACCGGAATTAGTGCAATTGGACCTAGTAACTTTTGGAGTTATTAAACGAGAGAGGGACGAGGAAGACTAAGTCTGTACTGTAAAGTAGTGAAAGATATTAGAGGCCAACATTTTGTAATATTCATTGAGATTCACAAATTCTCAATTTGAAGAGGTATTATGAGTAATTATTACCATTCTTCAGTCAAAACATTTTATATTGCAGTGAGTTTTTTAAAAAGTAAATAAATTCTTATTGTGAAGGAAGGCTAACAGCTGGTCAAAAAATCCTCTGCTTTAGCCAATTTCAGCAAATAAAAATGAATAGAAACTAAAAACCCTCCTGTTACCAAATTTAAACTGTCTATAATTTCCAAGAGACCACTGTTAAATTTGTCTTTTTACTCAGGTGACAAATATTCATGTAACTGTGCTGAATTATGTTGCTGAGGTGGCTGGCTATATCAATCCACCTTATCAGATGAGACGCTGTCTGCCAAGAGTGGAGCAAGCTTTTGGATTTTGCAATAGGCATTTATTTCTGTAATGGCATTGGCTAATTGATCAGGCAGAGTGAAATATCTGGCAGCCTCCACCAATAAAATTTTAGTGTTAGTAAAATAGACGTTACTCCAATGGCAAAGCAGGAACAAACTTGAAATGGTCTCTTGTGAAGTTGTAAATAGTTAATATCCATTAATTTAGAGTTATGTCCCGTTACTGTAACCATTTTTAGCTTGCGGCTAAAGTCAACTAAAAGTGGTGCCCCATTCCAACTATCAGTTATACTTTTCTTGAATTGTGTCCAAACTCATGCAAGTTTGACTTATATAACGGTAAAGGAGGTAACTGGTAGTAACTTCACATGAACCTAACTTGAAAAAATCCTAACATTTCCTTTTAGTATCCCTCATTAATTTGTTATATGGTTGACGTTCACAACACAAGGGGTTATTCATAGGTACCGATCTTTTTTTTGTGTGAGCCATTCGTGATGGAGTGGGATGTGCTGAATACATCCTAGTACTCGTGCTGAGGTCTCAGAGGGAATTTAGGACTTTCAGAATGGGCAGAGAGGCGTTTCCTTCGTTCACACTTGAGCTCTGCCCAGCCATGCTGAACATCCCGGCCTTGATCTCTTCTCTCCGCCATCCTCTTGTCTCTCCCACAGGTCCACAATGATTAATGCTGAGTTAATGTGGTATTTGACGAAATCTGGAACAGCTCAGAATTGAAATGTTTGCCATTGAAAGATTTTATTTTGGACATTGAAATGGTTATTTCATATATGTTGGTTTTCATGAAGCACCCCTTGCGACCCCACAATGGATAGACGTGTTAGAAAATGGATGGATGGATGGTTTTCATGAATACTTTGCTTACTGTTTTGTGTCGTTAACAATTCTGTACAGACTTTGCATAGTTCATCTTTTACGATGAGAACAATGCACAATTGCTAACAAACACGTTTACTGTAATCTTGGTCACAGCCTTCTTGAGCCTTTAACAGGGTACTTTTTGTCACCATGGATCTCTCTCATCCTCAGAGAGGAAATTCCTCCAGTCAGCAGTCAGCACTTCCCCTACACAGTAGCTTTCTGCAGAATTTCGCAAGCCAAGAGATTTTGAATGGCACTGCTGCCATATTTGAGCCTCCACTGACATTCCATGTTCAGATGGCCTCTGCTTTGGCCACGTAATTTGGCTGCCGATGCCAAGAACTTACTCACTCCTGACATCTTGTATCGTTAAACATGTTGCACTATGCTGCCTTTTTCCAAATCACTTTTTCCACCCTGTCTTTTCTCTTTAGCGCTTTTTTCTTTCATTTGCATTTCCCCATTGTGTTCGTAGTCGGGCGATGGCTGACGGCTGAAGCTGATTCAGGCATGGAAGGGTTTAGCGATTTGAGCTGGAAAAACTGCATTCTGTTTGCCTACGACTTTGAACCCTGCTTCTATGCAGTTGGCTGTTCAAGAGTCATACCTTTAAACCGTTGGACTCTCATTGAGAATCTTTTGTATCGTCTCTTTCTGATCCGACGGGATTTAATTAACAAATATATTTAGTTTAACTAAGAGGAAAAAGTACATCAAATCAAATTTTCTTCAATTAATTCTGGGTAGTTTTGAATTCTGACATATATTAGAATTTAAAATCTATTATTATGACATGTGTTGTACGTGTTGAGCGTACGGAATTATGTTTGTTGTATTTTTTTTGGACAAGGCTGGAGTGAATGTAGGGTGTATCCCTTCCCGGTCCCGAGAGGTTCCAGGGTGATCAAGAATGGGTAATGGGCGTTTCTCACTGTTCACACTTGATCTCTGCCCAGCCAAGCTGAACCCTTCAGCCTTCCTTTCCTCTCAGGGTCATCATCTGCGTCTCCATTCTCAGCAGCGGCGTAATGGAGTGGGCAACATTAGGGTCACAGTGCTTAATACGGGGCTAATGGTGATCAAACTGACACCACGCCCACTTCTAACTATTAAGCGTGCAAACAAATGGCCGACTGTTAGAAGGAAATGAGAAATACAGAGGTGGCACTTTTCCTGATAACTAGGCGGTGTTTGTTAAGCGCTGCATTACAACACTGTGATATGTTTGAATTTAGCCGTAATTTGTTTTTTAAATAATAACCATGTTGTGCCGTTTTCAACATTAATGGTCACAGGTCTGTCTCTATGTCAGTTTGCACTGATGAAACAAATAGCAAAAATGTAACCAGTGCATTTTTTTTAATTCAACTTATTTAAGCAGAGCAAAATTCTATAAATTCTAAGACTTAATTTAAGACATCCATAGCTAAGATGTGCCATTCATTGGCAACAATTGTCTCAAGGTTAAGAAGCTCAGCAAGCTGCAAGCAGGTTTGCCTTTAAATAACGAGTTGACACAAAACCAGCTAAATCTAGACACAAACTGAAATACTAACGTCGACCCACGCAAAAAATAATTCTCTACGACGAGTCTTCATGCAGCAATTTTAGAAAGTTTGAACATTCAGTCATATAGCATTGCAAACGTAACCGTCTTACTGTTCCCTGCTGCTCACCGCACACGGCAGCTGACTGGACCAACATCTTCCGGTCAAAACGCTTAGATAGAATTTGATCATAAAAGTCATGAATGAATTTTGCTTGCTGAATAAATATCATATTAAAACAGCTTGATTCAAATTTTTAGAATTGTATTGGCTAAAGCTTAGCATATTTGAGAATGCACCTTATAGTGTCTGTTGCATCGTCAGTTTCCTACTGTACTCGCATAACTAATTTAATATACAACAAAATCAAACATGAGGCAGGACAATGACATTTTTTTTTTTTTTTTTGTAATGTTACTGGTTCTACTCCTTCAGTATTGACCCCTCCTTCCCAACCTGTTCCTGTCTGTCTGTATTTCTTCCTGGCTAGTAAGTTTGAAAGGAAAGCCATTATTCCAGATAGAGGTGTTAGCCGTGCCGGGCCGACCTGTATTGATCGTCTGTGAGAGGATGCTGAGCGGGGGAGAAGGACTATTTGCTTTAAAGTTCAATGGCTCTCCATTGCTGTTAGTGTTGCGGCCGCAGGAGCAATCGATATCTGGACAGGAACTTGTGTCAGGAGACACACTCCCCATTTAGAAACATCATAATACTGTGCTGATGCTGTTACCCCACAGCCAGAGCTTGTGTTTAGATTTTTTCTACCACACCCCCACCTCAACCCCCCCCCCCCCCACACCCCGTTCACATGTTGGTTGTCATGTGCCCCTTTGCACCGTACAAGCAGTTTTATTCTCCCGCTGTACTTTTTTTTTCTTTTCTGTTTTTACACTAGGCTTGATTTTAGCATGGCAGGCTGGAATCTGTGCAAATGGTAATTAGAGATGATACACATGGCTGGAAGGGAAAGATAGAGAGAAAACACTGAGCAGAATAAAAGGCAAACAGTCATTTGCAGCAAAGGTAGGTGTCACAAGGTAACTGATTATGTAAAGAACACAGCGAAGGTGTTCGGCGGTGTGTGTTTGTGTGCGGATGGGTCTCTGCCACAGAAATATATAATAAAATGCGCTCGTTGCATTTCTTGGCTTTGGTTCAAGCGCTGAAGGGAACGAAAGAAAAAGGGCGCAATTGTTTCTAGTTCAAGGTGTGTAATGCACAGAGGCGTACATACATAATGGGGTATTGTCAAGGGGTTAGAGTGAGGATATTAATGCCCTGGTTTGTCCATGCTTTTTGGTGCAGTGTTGCTCCCTGAAGGGAACAGCAAGAGTCGGCTGCTCTAACTACTCTACCCCCTCCGCACCCACTTCCCCCAAGGCCCTGACTAGAGGTCACTCTGTTTAGCACAAGGCAAAGCCCATTTTTGCCACGACGCACCAAATCTTCCCCTCTTCTCTCCGCTTCTTCCCTCTCCTACTAAATATATATGCCCCGCGTTGCCTCATTGTGTCCTGTGCGTTCAACCTCTTTTTAAACCCTCTCTGTGTCTCCGCTCATCCCTCTGTGTAATCCCCCTCCACCCATATGCATATGCATCGCACCTTTATGGCTGTGCATACTTTAGCGTCGCACAACGCCACCCCACCGCCTCCACCTCTGCCAATACCCCTCTCTGTACGTAGCCTTCCACTGAACTTGTTTATGTTTGAGCATTTTCACTGCCATTTGAACTCATCCCATCGATTTCCTTACAGCGGGAGGTTTTGGGACAGTTCGTTGATGAGGCTCCAATTGAACATCTAAATATTTGACTAACAGGTCAGTGAGACTGTGCAAAGTGTAAGAAATGCCCAGACACAATGTTAGAGCGGGGGGGGGAAAGAGGAAGTGGTTATACCCCTGGAAGAGGAAGATGTAGCTGGGAGGAGAGCACTGCAGCAGGATGAGAGCAAAAAGGGTTTGCATTTTGCTTTTACTCCACAAGAGGGTGATGCTGGACAATCCATCCTTGGGCTTCATAACCTGGAGGAAAAAATAAAAAACTCAAAGAACCCAAAGTATTCTAAATGTGTTAAAAACATTTACTATCACTTACATTAAAAAGCTAAAGGTTGGGTTGTCCTTGCATCTCTTCTGGTACTGCTATGTATGTGACGGTACTGAAAAAGAAAGGTGTCTGTGGTCTCGATCAAAATTGAGATTGACTCTACTATTGTATTGTAATGATCCCTTACTTTTCACCATCTACTGAAATCTTTCAAAGCTAAGTCTGTGTAAGGATTGTGTATGTTGATTAGGAGCATAAAGAAATGTAAAATGAAGAAACTAAACAAATATCTGTTGAAATAATGAGCGGTTGTATCCAGATATTTTCCTGTCACTAGAGCAAAGACAAGGTGTTTCTCGTCCCATGTCTCCTGGTCTCTCTGTTGCTCGGTGCTATTGTTGGCTTTTATCGCTCCATTTTTTTCAGGACTTGTGCTATGACTTGATTTCCACCCTGAATCAGCGCGTTAGGATACTTGGCTGACAACATTTGCACTAAAGTCCCCTCCCATTACGCCAACCTTGACGATAGCCTCAGGGCACCCAGGAGGGCTGATGTATCTCGTCGGGATCCTTTTTGTTTAAATGCATAATGCATAAAACCGGTAACTGTAAATCCGCTACATGTGCATCATAGAACTGATCTATTTTACTGTCAATTCTTACCTACCCCATATGCCCCCCCCAAAGGAGACATTTGCATCATAAACCCCACAATGCCTGTCTTTACCATAGCAAAAGCATGCTATGCTATAATCCCCTTGTTATAAGGTTTTGTTTAAATAACCATAATTACAGATCTTTTTGTATTGCATTCATCCTCCCAATAATAAGCTGTGCTTCAGCCCCCTCTCTCCTCCTAGTTGCCTTGTGCACTGCAGTTGTGTGCTGCAGTGTGGTGTCTGTTGTCATGGTGTTCAGAGCCCATGCCAGATGTCATAGTTAACTTTGAGACTCACGCTAGAGGCTATTTTGTTGTCAGTGATTTAGATGAAACACAGACATGGTAAAATTGTTTGACTTGCCCCTCAAAAGCTCCCCACCTCTTCTCTTTTTTTTGTATTTTTTTGAGAGGGATACAAAATTTTACCTGGAGGCTAACACAGTCTTTTTGCTGTTAAATACAAGAGGCTCCGGGAAGCGCTGTTTGAAATCAGCATGAACGCGTAGCCATCACAGAAAGAACTGAAAGCGAATGTGATAAACACGCATCCAGGTTCTCTAATGTCATTAGCAAACAAATGTAGGTAATACAAAAGGTTAATAGCTTTTTTATAGTAAATGTTGCTGCACTTGCTGAATTTTCTGAATGATCAATTTATCAATATTTGTCATGTTAATTTACCTTTGCAAATTGTAATAATCACACACACACACACATACACACACACACACACACACACACACACACACACACACACACACACATACATATATATAAACCGTGGGTTTCTATAATATTTACTAATTTTGTAATATAGCTATGCTGTATTGTGACCTCACAGAAAGTGAAGAACTCCTTTAATGTATCCTTTAAGCTTTTAGAGTTGCAGTCATAACGTCTTCATTTTTGTATTTCTGCTTAATTAGAATAAAATAAAAATTGGAAAGTAAGAAAGCACACACACATAAATATACACAAAAACCCATTATGGTTGTAGTTGCTGAAAATCAAATTAATTATGTTGATTATCCCTTGAATATGTAGATTTTGTTGATAGTTTACAGAGCGGTGCTACAGTGAGTGGATTTGACTGTAACATTTTGTGTTTAGGCAATAATTCATCAACTAACTTTTATTGGTTTAATTTATGGGAGAGCAATTTTCACTACCAGCACCGTGGTAAACATCGTTAATCAAAATACATTATTATAATGAAGCTGTTTTAAAATGTTTATTAAAGGAAATAAAAAGGGGGTCACCCTTGCTTTGTGCATCTTTCCGCTGTCACGATAATTAATAGCCAAACTGAAGGTTTCTTTTGCAGGCGCAGATGAGGAGACAGCGCCAGAGTTACGAAGAATAGTTGCACTATAAATTAGTGCTGAGCAGTCTGTAATGTTACAGAGGTAGTGCTGTGCTAATGCGCCCCACTGTGGTAAACAATGCTGGAGACGACAGCCAATTAAATCCAATGGTGTTAATGGCCAGACTAGTTGGTTGATGCTCATTGGACACTGTCTGATAGCGGTGTCAAGGAGGGACTCTGTTAGCGCGCATGTGTGTGAGATGCAGAATGTGTTCAGGTTGAAATCATGATTTTTAAAAAAAAAAATTTTTAAGCTTTTCTTAGTCAGTAAAGATGAGTCATCTCTGTATCCTGGGTGTCTGCAGAAATGTTTCATAATTTTATTTAACATGGGCAAACAAAACAGTTTCAATGTAACATAATATCACACATAAATACAGCTCGATTTCTTTATTTTTTTAGTATTTTTTTTATTTTTGTTTTTACCAGCAACTTAGTTTACCTGACTAAAGCCTCCATCCTCGGACTTGCATCACAAACCTAATCAGAGTTCAAGATGCGTCCTTCCCTCTTCCCCAGCAACAGCGATGGAGAATCACTCACCACCGCCACCGTCTTGAGTGCTATTTGTTAATGAAGGCCAAAGTGTTAGATGATAAATATAGTGGAAGAGAAATGGCACATGTAAGTGATCTCATTTAGCAGATGAGATGAGATTTTGCGATGGTGGGTCAGAAACAGGTAATCTACTCTGCTGATGTGTGTGTTGGTTTAGATTTTGGGAATGGAAGCCAAGGAGACAAGGGGATAACCACTTATAATCATAGTGTTGTTTTTGAATGGCTCAGTACATTAGTAAAACATTTAGAATTGATCATTGTAATAATTTCCTTACATTTTATTAAGGTAGACATTATTCACTAATTCTGAGTCAAAATTATACAAATTTTACAGCAAAATTGCAGCTAAATGAATAAACTCCAAACATTTTTTTTTAAAGCTTACCTACTAAACTCAGTTTGTTAGATTGTATCAAATTACTAAAACAGTTTCACTCAAATTATTGAATTTACTAACTCAAATGAATGAGTACAGTTCAAATTATTCTGTTGTGTGTTGTACGTATTTTGTCATCAAATAAAAGCACTAAACGTCTGCACGGTCAGCAGTTCTTAAACAACAGGACAATCATCTCAACTCAACTCTGATTTATTTATTTATAAAGCATATATGTTGACCAAAGCTCTGTACGGAAATATAGTAATAAAAAATACATGGACAAAAAAAAAAAAGAATAGTCCTTCTGCTCAGCACTACACACATATGGTTGTGGCAGAGGAAGAGAGCATATAATAACAAGTCAAGTGGACTCAAACGCCAGTGAATCAATAAAATGTCGACGCAACGAGCAGATGTGGTTGTGAGGGGAAAGCGTTTTTGCAGTTGGGGTTCAACAAGGAGAGAGCTCGACTTCTCGGTTTTAACCTAGAGCAGGGAACACTCAGAAACATCTGAAGGATTTGTACTTGAAACGTCTCCATCCAGACTCATCATCCTGGATCTTTATTTAAAACCTACAAACTCAATTAGATTACGAGTTTCACAGCTGCAGTGATTTTTGGACACAAAAAAAGGTTTGTGGATGCAGAAGATTCATTCCTTCTGTAACAAAAGCCTCTCGTGGGTCCTTCTTGGCTTAGACTCACGACTAACCAGCACTGTTAATGTTTCTTTTATGAACACTCATCCAAATGATCCTCAATGTAAAAGAGAAAGACGAAAGAGAAACAGGATTTGGTTTGTGATTAAGGCATTGATGAAGTTTTTATTTGTTTGTTTAGTATGTTTTTTTTTTCCGTTGGTTTTTAAATTTTAGTAAGTCGGCATGTAAAAGCTCTCCTTGACAATAAAAGCTAAGATGTGGTGTTTATTAGCAACAACTCTTAAAGACTGAAGAGCTTCAGCCAGCTAGCAAGTTTTACTTTAGTAAAACTAAACTGGTGAATGCATAAAATGTTATTTAAATTGTAATACATGTTTTTAAAATCTATTTTTAAACCGTGGCATGTGCAGTTTCCCACTGCCAGCCACAGCTAAGATTTGCAGGGGGCTGGAAATGACTGGTCTGGGGGTTAAAATACATGCCCTGCTAGAACGTTTGACTTTAGCGTGATTTTGGCCCTACTGCTAAAACTGCACATCAACTGAGAGCTTTTCTCCAACGCATAAACTTTGTCTTGTACAGATCTTAACTTTTATGAAGTTCGTATATTCATATGTAATACAGCCCACAGAAGTACGTTAGCCTTACCATTCTCTGCTGGACCCCGCGCACAGCAATAAATAGTTCCCTCGGCTACAATTTTCAGCTTAAATCTAATCAAAATTGTTTGCAGGGTTTGTTTCCAAAACAGTTAGCAGTTATTGCACTCGTGAAAATGTCCTTTTACTAGCTGAAATTTCTGATTCAAATCACAATCAGTTTGAGAGCTAAGATGTAATGCCCTGACACATTACTTTATAGAGCAGATAATCACCAACAAACATGGAGTAAGGTTTTACCGTATAATGGCATCTTATTCAAGCTCTAAACATCATAATCCACCCACCTTGTTAGTTTTGTACTGAACTGATTAAAACATTTCAATACTCATTACCCTTACAAAATACAGTTTGGGGATAAAAACCAGTAAATCATCATAAAAAAAGGCACCTTTATTAAGCATTCAGGGATTTTTGTAAGAACATGTCTGGGGAACAGTCTCTGCTCCCCTCTCTGTATATAATCCCTGAATCGGAGGGGAAGAGCTTTGTAGGACTAACTTGCCTGCTCATGTGGCTCCGGCTTAATTTATGTTCGTCTTCTTTATATAGCGACTCCCTTCGTATTGTGCTGTCAACTATTCAGAAGAGTTCTACAGTATCGGTAAATATACTGGCAGGGTGAGACGCACGCGGGATGCAAAACCTGCAATTCCTTCAGCTGGTGACACGATTCGGATTGCCGAAGACAAACGTTGTGTTTTCAATCCATTTCTTGGCCCTGATGCATTCAGTAAATACAGTGCCTTGTTGGTGAGCGAGGGGTGTTGACAGAAAATCAAAAGCAATGTCGCAGCAGCACCCCATAATGGAGACTTAGCTCTACTTTGCACTCCTCTTACAAAGATCTACAATTTGAAAACAATCAATGAGCTTGTTATTTTGCTCCTATAATAAGAGCAGCGGCTTTTCATCATTCCTGCGAGGTGCTGGATTTTGTTTACACTTGAAACATGCGCATTCTTGGCACGAGCGTGAATCAAAAAAGATACGGCAAGGTTTTATTTTTGAGAGTCCAACTGGTACTATTTTTTTTTTGTGAACCTTTTTTACTTTTCTTTTTTTTTTCCCTACCTCTGTTGAATTTGCCTCGACACTGTTTGACGTCACTGGAGATGTCGGTTTTATATCTAATACTTTTTTGCTTTCTCGTGACCCTGACCGTCTTTGCTTGATTCTGGATCTGTGTACCTTAGAATGTATGGAAGGTCTCTAAGCTAACATATAACAACAAAATGTTTTCTGGTTGGGGAGAACAGCGTTTAAGGACCCATTTAAGTATACCATTTGTCTTTTTTTTTCCCAAGCCCCCTTCCATGTAGGAGCTCCTATTAGGCCCTGTCACAAACGACCGTTTAACCTTCTTTCCGTACCCTGACGCCTCGCTTGTTATTACCGCCATTGTCTCTCACTCTGTTGTTTATGCGCGCAAGACTGGGGCCCTTTTAATGTGTGGAGAGCTTTTCCGAGGCTTTCCTACGGGCACACTGGTCTGTGTTTACCACTTACTCAGAATGCCTCTTTTCCACAAGTTTGACATGCCTTTTTCTTGCAATGCTAAGCCCTCTCCTTTAAATATATATTTCAGCTTTTGGCCTGGATGTTTTTTTTATCTCCATGGTTTAGAGCCTGTTGCCCCCAGGGCCAGATTTAAACGTGTGTGGGTCTTCAAGGATTTTTTTTTTCTTTGCAGTAAAAAAAAAAAAAAAAAAAGCCATTTTGGAATGGAGCCTCTGTGCCATACAAGTGCGACCGAATTGTGTCATTTCAGGTTTTTGAGCCGTCGCTGGAACCAAAGGAAAGTCCAAAAGAGAGGCAAAAAACACAAGACAAAAGCTGATGAAAATGGACCAGATTGGATTATGTCAGACTTGGCATATGCCTCGTTATGATGGAAGTCTTCGTTCTGTCTTATCGCACTCTGCCTTACAGCTAAATGAAATAAAAAAAAAAAGAAAAAGGAGAGGAAAAAAAAAGCAAAGAGCAGCTCGGCTCATTGGGAAACAACAGCCAGATCGTAACTGTAAATACTGACATAAAGGTGTGTAGGTTCCACATGATTTTTAGTGACAAAACAGGAAGTGAGAGGAGGAAAACTGAAAAAAATATCCCTACTTTTCACTGCGTTAAAGGTGGAGATTGAGTGTTCTAAATAGAGGTTCTGTAGATGAGCTGCTGTTTTTTTAAGCTTTAGGTATACATTGACTGAGACTCTTAGTGGTGTTTGTAGCTTAGAGCATGAAAATAAATATTGAAAAGAACAATTGTAAGTTCCTCGGGTGTTGGCTTTGAATTCATTCAAAGTTAAAATAAAATAATTTGAAAGCTATTTTTTATTTAAACGCTAGAGATTCCAACATCTTGGCTATGTATAAGAATGTACTAACATGATCGTCAAAGCATACCAAAGAGGGTTGGTTTTACTTTGAGGTGTGAAATGAATTATCTATTTTCAGCTTTGCATTCATGTGTTTTTAATATCACCTTTAATTAGTGCAACTTTACATCTCTAAGAACCACCGCACTGCAGTGACATTCAACAGGTAACCTGGACCTATTAAGCACTGAATGTTACCTAATTGCATTATATTACATAAATAGTATATGTATGGCATAACATCAAACATCACATATAATCTCTCAGAAAAACAAAAATTATATGGGGGCAAACAAATTCACTTGAATAGACGGCAGTGGAGGATGCTCTTGATCTTTACCTCCCAGACAGTGAGATTGTAAACTCCTCGTTTTCTCTCCTTTTTCACGGTAACTCCTGTGCAAGTGAATTATAAATATATGACTCATTTCGCCAAATCAAGGTTGTTTTGTGAATACTAATACAGAAATACGATTTCCCAGGCATGTCTGTACTAAATCCTTCTTGCAAGTTCTGGGAGTCCTCAGAGTTCTCCTCTCAGTGGGATGTAACCAGAAAACGTAAAAAAAAAAAGAAAAAAGAAAAGAAGTGTGCCTCCAAGGATGTATCCTGATCAAATAGCCAAACCACCTTGACTGATTCCTTTTCCAGTTGAGAAGAAGTGGTTGTACTCTCGGTTCCACTCCTCACCCTATTGTGCACAGCCACTCTAACATAAAAAGCGAGCTAAGGATCTCAGTAAAGACTGACTGCAGATCTTGGTGAGCCTACCCCAGATTGGGGGACATCCTCCTGAGTCTTGGCATCTGCTACTCGGTCGGGGTTAGCCCTACAAAGCAACCCGTGGGACTGCCACCTGTGGGGACGGGCTTCACGGTCGGGTGCCATATGAGCCACTGGCAGGGGGGCTTGGCCATTCCCAGCATCATAATCTGGTCTAAACAAACCAATCGAGCTTTCATTGCCCGGACACAGGGACAAGGACCCAGAGTCGAAGCTTGTTTAACAACGTCATGATCAGTGAACTGTGCCAGACAAACCATTCTTGATTTTGCATAGTAAATGTTCTGCAGTGTTCATTTAATAGTGAACATGTTATTCCCTCTGTGCCAACCCTACTCCTTTCCTTTATTACACTCCCACCCAGCGCTGTGACACATCCTGAAGTCCTTGTTTAGCGCCTTTCTTTGTGTGTTTAAGGTGTGAACATATACCTACGGTCAGTTCACATCTCAAACACGATGAACACACAGAAACAGTAGTTTGTGCATAAATACTCGGGCCTTTAGGATAAGGTTTGACTGGAAAGGCAAAATCAGTCTTGGAGAGAGCGATACTGGGGGGGGGGGGGGGGGGGGAGAGGGAAACAAAGTAGAAGAAATAAGAGCGCTCAGACTTTAATGGGCTGTTGTCAATTTCCTCCAGTTTAGCTCAAGGAGAAACAATTTTCCCAGAGTTAAACTGCCGGATCAATGAAGCTTTCTGGCCAATCATTGGTCCATAATGACATCACCTGTTGATAAGTTCATTGCGGGATTGAAAAAAAAAAAAAACCCTGAATAAAACAGTCTTTTCGCAGGGTTCAACCTTATCACCACCTGTCAGTTAATTATGCACCGAAAGTGAGGGGCAAGAGTTCAGCAGTGAAACACTTTGATTAAGCCCTTTGAACTCAACTGGGAAAGAAATCAGTTCTCTTAATCCTCACTCCTATTTAATCATCCTAGCCAGAGGAAACAGACCTCTGCGTCCATCATCTGCGGGTCAGCCTAGTGCAGCGGTGTTGTAACACCATCGCTGTTGTCATCTGAACCTCAGGACCTGAAACCAAAATAAAAACATATAAACATGTCAGGGATATGGTAAAGAGGTAAAAGGAAAAAATAAAAGTAGGTGTAAATGAGTTATCTGCAAAATGTTGATCCAGTTGGGGGTGGGGTGGGGCTATAAGGAATGTTTCCATCTGGTTTTAATAGCCACAGGGGATGTGAACTACATGATAGGAGATCTTTTTGATCATTGAAGTAAGGCTTCTCTCATTAGCACGGGTCACGTTCTCGGCTTCGTGTAGTTCACACGTTTCATCATTTTACCATAAGGGTCAAGCACTGAAATTTCTGGCTGAAAAGTTAAACAGCCTGCAACAAGTGGAAGTATATCTGAGGGGTTGATACTGATCTCAACAGGTTTAAAAAAAAAAAAAATCCATAATATCTGAAACACAAAGTGCCTTGCAAAATCTTTCGCACCCTTTTTCACGTTACACCTGAAAGCTTCAAAATATTTTCTTAACATCTTAGGTGATAGGCCAACGTTAAGAAGCACATATAGCCCAAAGGAAAAGGTGGCATTGTTTTTAAAGTGTTTAACGAATAACGATCAGAAGAGTGTGCCGTGGACTTCTATTCAGCCCCTTTTAATCAGATATCCTTAACGGTGCAACAAACTGCCTTCACGAATCACCTAATTAGTAGATTGGATCGGTGTGTAATTTAATTTCAATATAAATACTTCTGTGAAGGCCTCAGAGGTCTGTTAGGGAACACAAGTGAATAAACAGCGTCACAAAGAAGCCAAACGATGGGTGTGGTTGAAAACACACACACACTCAAACCGCTTCGATGGGGAAACACGGCGTTGGCGGCACCATGGACACTTCTTTTTTTCAGGAGAGACCGGGAAGCTGATTTAAATTAACGGCACGACGGATGGGGCTAAACACAGAACAATGCTGTTAGCGGTTGATCTTATGGCAGGACAACTGTACCTAACATACAACCAGAGCTACAACGGCGTGGTGGACATCAAAACAAATCCGGGCGTTACAACGGCCCTGGACAAAGTTCGTACCTACATCCAATAGTCCTACTTCCAATCTGTGGAAAGACTTGAAGACCTATGTTGAAAGGGACTCTTCTTCCAACGTGTCTGCAACTGAGCTATATCGCTATGAAGAATTTGTGAAAATTTATCGTCCCCAGATTTTCAAAATGGGTGTAGAGACGGACCCTGAAAAAAGACTTTGAACTGTAACTGCCTCAAAAGATTATTTGTGCTTTCTTCTTCAGCATTATAAATTACTTTGCGTGTGTCTATCATTATAAAATCCCAATAAAATCAAGGGATGTCTGTGGCTGTAACATGACAAACTGTGAAAACGTTCGCAGGGCGTGAATCATTTTGGAAGGCGCCCTGGCTGGTTGTCAAAGATCCATTTTGTTTTGTTTTTTTTCCAAACTCATAAACACTCCAGATCAAGGCCAAACACTCTGAAGTTGTATCCTACATGAATTTATTGCGACAATTTATCAACTCTGATTGACTGACACTAGTGCAGTCAAAGTGGAAGCTGCATAATTTAGAAGCTGCATTAAAACCAAGTTGGCCAGGCAATAGCTAAATGTTTAAAAGTCAAGTGAGGGGAGGCGATGGTTAGGCCTGAAGTTATGTCCTCCAAGGGAACTTTGCAAAGATCCTCTCACAGATTTATAGCCACTTACCTCAGAGCTGGAGTCGACTTTCATAAACATGGCTTCAGACGAGGCCCCCCCACAACTCCCACCCCTGCTTGTAAATAAATATAGATGTGTCTCTTTAACAGACAGCGGCAATTTAAAATATTACTAGCAGCATAATTTTACCGCATGTATTATTATTTTATGGCGCGATGTGCTTTAATGCGTCGAAGCTCAAAGTTTCATGGCAGACCCCGAAAGATTTTATTTTAACGGGAGCCTCCGATTATGAGCCCATTGTTGGGCAAGCAATATGATTGTGTTTCTTTTCACTCCTTCCCTGCTTATAGTTAGTATTTTAATTGAAATGAATGGAATCAGCAAGCTTGTTATTTATTTATTTTTTCTAGACTCTGACTTACACCAGAGTGTCTAAATCTGAGTGATATTGTTTCAGGTTAGACATCCTGTTCTTTACATATCTGTTTAATGTGACAATTGGTTACCGTGATGTTAAGATCTGGAATATTTTCTTCCTTTTAACAGTAAACCTGTACATTATCTGTCTAATTACGGTGAGTATAAAGTCTAAACATCTGCACGCATGTATTTACATCTCTGCTTGTGTTTATGCATGCACAGTGATTTAAGTGGGCTTAGTGTCAAAACAAGTCTAATGAGCTGATGCAATAATTATCAGCCATTTTGCTCTTACTGAAACTAATTGAGGCGTTATATTTGAGTTAATACCGCTGCCTGCGTTTATGACTTTATGGTTACCAAAGTGTTTGGCAAAATAAATAAATAAATAAAAGCCCCCAATAATTTAGATTTTTACTTTGTGGGT
Organism: Fundulus heteroclitus; assembly: GCF_011125445.2. Taxonomy (NCBI): domain Eukaryota; kingdom Metazoa; phylum Chordata; class Actinopteri; order Cyprinodontiformes; family Fundulidae; genus Fundulus; species Fundulus heteroclitus. The sequence goes on from NC_046372.1 coordinate 29,953,022, forward strand.
GCCAGTGTTTTATTGCGTCCCTATAAACCACATTTACGGTCTTAGACTGCCTTCCGCAGCTGGAGGTCATTGATGAACTGTTTGTTTTATATCTGAGCATTAACCCAGCTGGTCTGTCAAAAAAGAATGGGTGTTTTTTTTTTTTGTTGTTGTTGTTGTTTTATTTTTGTGGTGTAAGGCACAATACAAAAGTGTTAATACCTCTTTTTTTTTCTTTTTTTGACACATTACTATCTAAAATATCTGTTTATTTTATTGTGATTGTATCCCAACCACAAATACAAAATAGTCTATAAATATGAAGCAGAAGGAATCTTAAATGGTTTATGATTTAAGAACAACGATCTGAAAAGTGTGGCATGCATATGTGTTGAACCCTACTGAATCAAGACTTGGCAAAACCTTCTATAAACTGAGATTTGACCATAGCTGCAGTTGCAGCTGCCTGTGATACTGTGTATTGGGCTGTATTTCTACCAGCTCTACATGTCCAAAGATGGGTCGTTTTGTCTATTCTTCTTCTTCAACATAGCTCAAACTAGCCACAACTTGATGTAAAACTTCTGTATACGTCTATAATTGAGTCCTGCTACCAGCATGTTTTCTCCCAGCACTGCCCTGTATTTAGAAACATCCATCTTCCCAACAACTCAAACCAGTTTCCTTGTCTCTGACGAAGGAAACCCTCCTGACAGCATGATGGTGCCATCACTATGTTTTCTCATCGGGACAATGGGTTCAGGATGGTCTGAAATGTCCCTTGTTAGTTTTCTGCTGACATAGCCTCTTACCTTTTGGGAAATTATTAAAATGTTGGTCTTTTCTGTTTAGAGTATCTTGTTCTACATGTTTGCTGTGCTGTTCTGTGGCTTGTGGAAAGTTTGATTTCTTGTGGCTCTATTCAACAATATTTTTTTCTTCTCGCCACTTTGCCATAAAGGCCAGATTTGTTGAGTGCACAAGAGCTGTAATTTTGACAGATGCTCCTGCCCAAGCCGTGGATTTCTGCAGAGTTATGGAGCTATGGAGCTCCTGGCTGTTTCCAGGATTAATGCTCTCCTTTTCCTGCCAGTCTTTCTATGTGGACAACCATGTCTTTGTAGAGTTGCAGTTGTCCCTCTTTCCAGTTTTCAGATATTGGAGTCAATACTTATCCATGAGGTGTGCAAAGCTTAGGATATTGTTTTATAATTTAATTTTGCTTTAAACCTCTCTACAACTTTATCGCTAGGAATTTGTTGGTCTTCATGATGTGGTCCACTGATGTGTTCTAACAAACCTCAGAAATCTACTGAACATATTTATGTGTCACTCGATTAAATCGCACACAAACAAACGCTTTTTATTAATTCATTGAACCAATTTTTTGCTTTGGGTCTTGTTATACCAGACTGAATACAAATGCATTCTTCACATTTTAGATGTTTGTTGGGGGGGGGGGGGGGGGGGGGGGGGGGGTACTTTTACAACCATAAATTCTGTTCCATCCACTTTACAGGGCGATGTGGCTTAAAAATAAAATCTCAGATTTTACTATACCAAATCAGACTAATCAATATTTCCTCCTTTTTGTTTATTTTTGTTTGTTCTTAAACAAATAACTTTCAATCATCCTTTTTGGGAGTTGACCTGAATTCAAAGTGCAACTAAATAAAAGCTGTGGAACATGCTCGTAAAACAAGATGGCAGGCCAAATATAACACAAAACGTTTGCTGCTAGTGCTGTTACACAGTGAGCTAGTTTTGAGTATACATCTGAGAATAGGCTTCGTTTCATTTGTGTCACCCCAAACTAACTTAAAAATAAAGTGGAGTAAGAAATGAAGTGCCTCGTTTTAGGATAAAAGATTCCTCCTTAGATTATTTTTGGCAACATATTTCCTTAAACATATTCAACATTTCATACTATGATCAAAACAATTTCCGCTTTGGGAATTGATATGGTCCAAAGTTTCACAGAAGCTCGGGGAACTCATTGGCAAGAAAAAAATACCAATTTTCCAAAACTTTAATCTTCATAAATTGCACATTTGAATTATTTGATAAAATCGATTAACAAAATCAACACAACAGTATCATGATTTGAGTATTTTGTATCATTTCGTATACAAAGGCTTCCCCTACTAGCTTAGGGACTATTCTCCTGGTTCTGATCCTTTAAGTTTCATTCTCCTTTGGTACTTTTTTTCATGATTTTGAAGCACTTTACGAAATTCCCGTTTTATCCAGGTGAGCGGGAGCTGATCCCCAGACCCCTTTCGCTCTTGTAAGGAATCTGTGCGGGTCTCCTGGGCCCCTCTGTTTCACACACCAAATTGATGCCTCCAACTGGAAATGACACTTTCAGCAGGATTTGCTATTCTAAACCACCTCAAACTCATGTGATCTCACCCATGCACTCTCGACGGGATTGCCATGAAATGTGCCATATAGCTTCAAAAAGCCAATGAACACGGAATGCTTGAATGAAAAGCTGATATCAGGGAAAAAAAAGAGAGAAGATAGTCTAAAACGCTAGCAATGTAGTGTGGCATTTTTAAACCCTCTGAACAAAGACCAACAAGATTGTGAGTAAGTGGGTAATGCCACTGGGATCGGAACAGAGTGTAATATGGAGAAAGGCTAAAAGAAATCAATTATGGCTTGAATTTTCACTGCGTAGGTAAGAAGAGACTGCTCACTAATTAGATGACTTCTTCTAATTGGTTGCTCTGGATTTTTTTTAAAAGGTATTAGAATAAAAGGGGCTGAACACAAACACAAGCCACTTTTTTAGATTTTTTTTATTTTATTTATTTCCTTACACCAATTATTTTCCTTTTGCTTTACAGTTATATACTAAACCATTTGCTGTCTTGGACAGATCCGCTCCGGTCCGCCTGTTAGTACATCAGTTGCAATAATACATGACATCTTTTCCCTGCTCTACCGCCCCATGTAAACGAGGTGCACAGTGACCATGTTGCTTAGCTTAAGGACTAGTTATGATATAATTTGACACAAAAGTGGAAGGGAAAAGGGAAAAGGTGTGACCACGGATCCCTCCCTTGACTCATATCATCCTCGTGTCTCTTAGGGGCCGCACATTTCTCCTGTGGGGCTTTACACAGTGGCATAATGGATAAGGGCAAGGGTGTGAAAGGAGCACCTTAAGGCTCCTCATTCAGCTCTCGCAATCTCTGCTGCACACACTCTTGAGCTGTGAAGGCCCTCTTTCTTTGCCCAGCTAGCATGGGAGCCCTGTAATAGGCTCTAATTGATAGGGAGGTGTTGAGGTCTTTCTGTAAGGGTTGATGGGATGAGGGTAACTGAGAGAAAGGGGGTGAGAGAGCGAGAGAACGAGAGAGAGGATTATACGCAGGCATGTGGGTGGGGCGGGGGGAGGAGGAGAGGCTGCAGGAGCGGCCCAGGCCACCGTTCGTAATGAGTCATTAATTTCCTCGCAGTTTTGTGGCGGTTGGCTCATTACTGTCTGCAGAGGAGCCGGAACAAAGCTCCGGGTAGGTAGGAGGTGAGCTTAAATAGTTGGGCCCCAACACTTCCTGACAAAAGGAGGACGGGGACGTTGAATGGCACTTGGAACAGATGCAGTAAAAAGTGGCAGATGCAAATTGCGGGAGAGCAAGTCTCTCTTCAAGCACTTTTCTCTTCTTATTTTGCCAGACCGCAGCCGGAGAGTCTAATTAGTCCGTGAGGTGTTTCGCTTCTGATGGGGCCTTTTCACATTATTGTCGTGAAGAGGACTCCCGAATATAGGAGGAAACACACGTGTTTCAGTCCCATGTTCATGATGTTCTTGATCGTGGCCGAGATTAATACTTTAATCAATTTCATTACTCTTTGGTTTACCCTATAGAAATGGAAATGTGCACACTGTGTTCAAGCTTTAAAATGGTGTCACATACTGTAGCGTTTAAGATGCAACAAGAGTGGGAAGATGATGCCCGCAGGTTATTAATTATGTTTTTAATTATGTGTTTATGCTCTTCTCCCTGTAGGCATAATAATTATGGACAAATTGGCTGTGGTTCTAATAAAAACTTGACTGCCTCTTGTTTTGTGAATCGATATAATCACAAGGCAAAGGTCATGTGCGGATCAAACAACAGTCAAGTACTGACTGGTACTGGACAGTAATGTGAACGGAGCAATTATGTTTTTTCCCTTTAATGCAATATTTCATAAACGCAGAAGTTTAATAATGTTTAATAATGTGTCTAATTCTACTACACTTATCTATCTATCTATCTGTCTGTCTCAATTGATTTCACTAATTTCATTCATAGTATAAAATTATGTGGATATTGCCTTGGATTAACGGCAAACTGGGTGATGAGTTTATTGATAACTAAAGCTTACCACTAAAAAGAACGCAAAATACATTTTCTAATACATTTAGGGTATTATATCAGAACAATAACAAACAATTTTGATTCAGAAATATTAACCTAAAAAAAATGATTTAAATGTAGTGTAGAGTCTGTGCACTAGGAACTTGCTAAGGATGCCCACTCTGTCAGGGTACACCCTGGACAGGTTGCCAGTCCATTCCAAGACATACTAAAAATAAAAGTATGATAATTAGTCTTTTTATGTATATACATCTATCTATCTATCTATCTATCTATCTATCTATCTATCTATCTATCTATCTATCTATCTATCTATCTATCTATCTATCTATCTATCTATCTATCTATCTATCTATCTATCTATCTATCTATCTATCTATCTATCTATCTGTCTGCCTGTCTGTCTGTCTGTCTGTCTGTCTGTCTGTCTGTCTGTATATAAACATATATATATATATATATATATATATATATATATATATATATATATATATATATATATATATATATATATATATATATAATTTCTGAATGTTGAGTTTTTATTAGCTATGAGCCATCATTATCAAAACAGAAACTACATTACGCTGTGTAATGTCATTTTTGTATTGTAAAACTAAAATAAATTATTCTGGATGATATTCAAATCTACTGAATTGTAGATTTACTGAAATCAATTGGAGAACAAGCTCCAGACATGTTGGTGAGGTCAGAAATCATGAGTGTGCTTCAAAGTTCACCTCCTTCCACTCGGTTTTATGTACGTATGAGAGCCCTCGAGCACCCGATCAGCACGTCACCTGAGAGAGACACAAGGAAGCAGAGAAGAAGAGAGAGAGGGAGTGAAAAGAGAGAGCGCGAGAATGGCCCTGCCTCCTGATCCATAACAGTCACTGCCTGTTACATACATTTCAGAATTCATTCAGGCTATGAAGATAATCGAGGTAGTCGACAGTTTCCCCTGCAGCCCAATGGATTTATGATAGCACTGTCAAGAAAATGAGGCAAAATGACACAGTAGCTGACTTTAGCTGCAAATAATGTGATAGGCTGTACAGTGGTGCAGCAGCAGCTGCTGTCATCGCAGGTAATAGCCTATAAAGAAGCCTGATAGCAATACCTGTCATTTCTTAATGGCTGACTTCACTGAAGAGCTTTTGTGGCCTTTAACATGAAGATAATAGAAGATACAACAAATTTTACAGCTTTTGCATTGCATTCATAATTTATCTCCAGAGGCCTGCATGCAAGCAGCAGCAGCAGTACAATAAGGACAACATGCTTCTGGAGGTTTGCTGCGGAGAGATGTGAGTGGAGATGAGCTGCAGGGCATTAAAAGTCTCTTTAGGACTTTGTAATTAATGGAGGGAACTAGGGCTGGACGATGATTTAATAACAATATAAATCAATCGAGAGACGTTTATCGATGATGGAAAAAAAGGGTCAACAAAAAGTTCAATAGAATAACAGTTGTCCTTCCTTATGCATTCTAGCCAGGTAAGTTGATATTAGCCATTTTATCCTCCCAACCAATCACAAACGCAGATCCAGGAACACTCCAAACTCTGCCCCCAAGCCCCGCCCCCTTCAAAGAATTCAGAGAGCATGTGTTCTTTTTTCTTTTTTTAAAAAAAACTTGTAGTACTGGTAAAAGGTTGGTTGAATAAAGGGTTGATTTTGAATTCAGTGTTTGTGTGTTCTGTATCTAAAAATATGTAACAGCATAAAATGTCAGGGCTGCACTTAAAATATATGTTTTTAAATTTGTTGATAATTATCAATATTGATCAATATGATTTCTATTTTATCGATATGCTTCTTTTTTATATCGTCCAGCCCTAGAGGGAACTTCACATGGTTTGAAACACGTCATATCAAATAGTAACACTGGTACCCCCTTAGATGCAGGTTTAGATTAAATTTTAAACTGTATGTATTGTGTTTTACACCTTATAAGAAGGGAGCAGAGAAACTAAAAGAAATTTAAGAAATTGTAAAAATCAGCAACATAAGATTCACTTATACGCTATATTTTTCTATTTACATGTTGAAGATATTTGGTGGTGCACCGACTCCAACGTCCATTTTACTGTCATAATAAACATCAAGTTCTTAACCACCGACTACAAACATGACAGCTTGAAGGTTAATGATATAAAGTTCACCCAAACTGCTATGATGTTTTTCATACTGGAGTTGTTTGGAAGAAGTCTGGCTGTACTTTAGCGTCGGCCTCTGGTGCCACTTGAGACAACAGCAGAGTAATCTGCTGCAGACAGGACAGTAACTCCTCGTAACCTTTTAACACTCATTTCCAAACTCCTGAACAATGCTTTTAACAGGTAGGACTTCAGCAGTGTATTATGGCTGAAACAATTACGCTAATTATTTTTCCTGTTAACAGAAAAAAAAAAAAAAAAAGGATTTAGTTCATGGTTGCACAAACTGCACACACACCCTACATGGCCTCAACATAAAGTCAGCTTCAGTCCTTGCTGGCTATTCTGGCCCTCAGACAGATGTGTGAGCGTGTCCTTTTATCTGCGGTTTCCATCCATCCACATCATTCATTAAGAGCTCTCCCAAGGCTAGAGCGGCTACATAAACACGAAGGTTGAGGCCAGGGCAGCTCTTTCACCTCAACGCAGAAAACTTCAAAGTCACTCCTGCTTCACGCGGCAGATGAATGCTCCCTGTCTGCAGGGGTGATATATTGTCCCGGGTTGCTGTCTTATTACTGTACTGTGGCTGCGACTTGAGGCCCCATCATGGAGCCAGAGCCGGGCCATTTGTTAGTTTTAGCTGGGTCTCATAGGCCTGGCTTTAATTCCAAAAGGAGAACATTAATCCTTTTAATACAACACTTTGTAGGATCGTTTTCTTGCAATGCTAATGCTGTCTATTATTAACCCTATTAAAGGCGTATTACAATTTAAGTAGAGTGCTAAAAGTCGATCATTAGTTGCTCTGTCCTGTTTAAATTAATTCTCAATTTATGATCTGAATGATTAAACTGCAGGAGTTGCAGCGCTAAATGACATTCCTAATGCGCCAGTCATACATTTATACAAATTAGTCCAAATATTTATTAGCAGACATGTCTAAGTGTTCAGAGATGCACTGCACTCTCTTGTGCGCTGCAGCTCCTCTAAAGCTGGTAATTTCCTCCGTTTGATCCCTTGTTTCATTCCGTCATGAGCGAAGAGAAATATCCATCTCCAATCAGGCTTTAATGAACAGCCCGACGAGTGCTGGGCAGAACCGAATTACAAGATAGATTTGAAGAGCGTGGGAGTTTGTGTGCACCAAATTGGTGTATATGCATGAGTGCAAGGTAGAGGGCGAGTGAAACAGGACTCATAGGAGTGAATCCCCTCCCGAGTTCAAAAAGAAAAATTGGCTAATTTTGCCATTTAAGCCTGATGGAATTACCTTATCTATTGGTATGAGTGTTCATTTATTAGGGTCAAACTGTGGAGGGATACACAGCGAGTAGGGAGAAAAGAAAAAAAAAAAAAGAGGTTAGGGAGCGAAAGTGGAAGTGATGAAGGGTCAGATTTCCAAATTGGAAAGCAAGTGAGATAAAGAAGTGAATGAGTGGAAAATGATACAGAGAGGGGGTACATAGAACAAAAAGAGAGCAAGAGAGTCAGTGGTTTGAGAGACAGCTTGCCAGGGCCAGAACATATTGAGGGCAGCAGGTGGAAGAGTGGCACAGTTAATTAAAACGCCTGTCTTAATGTCTCAGCCTGTCACTCCAGGGAAAGAAAGAGACACTGAGAAAGAGAGAGAGAGAGAGAGAGAGAGAGAGAGAGAGAGAGAGAGAGAGAGAGAGAGAGAGAGAGAGAGAGAGAGAGAGAGAGAGAGAGGAGGAGAGAGTTGCCAGGTTGGAGCTGGGCAGCACCCAAGCAGCCACCGACGCAGCAAACGAACCATCCAGCCAGCCAACCCACCAGGCCACATGTCAGACAAGCCCTGACACCATGCCCTTCACCCCCATCATCCTCTGACACGCATAAATGGACATGTGTTCATGTGGCCATTTAAAAAAAAAAAATGGCTTTGTGTACGAATGTCTAAACCCAGCTTAGTATTTTACTAATTGTGCCATAACGTCCCTTCGGTACAATTTAGAATTTTTGTAAAAGCTCTTCTGCTAAAATAAGAGGAAAAAACACGAACCTACACACATGCCGGCATTTCTTGTATTATTGTCTTGCTCAGCAGCAGCATCTGTAGCATGCCGCAGTCTTGCAGCCTTGCAGCGTAATCTGTCTGCTTTTAATAATTCATGGAAAGCGCCGGCTGTGCACTGTTCTCCGAACACTGAGGGTAATGGGGATGTTATGATATTTCTATCATGGCCTGTCTGCCGCAGCAAGAAAAAGAATCAAGCCTAAGATCTGATGAAGAGTCTGTTTTGTGTCGTAACAACATTTGGCGGTTGTCACTGCTTCGTAAGTGGACCTGAACAAATGTTTTCCACTCTTTGAAGCACAATGGAGCAAACTGCGAGAGGAGATTACGAAAATGTCAACACGCAACATAGGAGAACTCGGATATATGACGCTATGCAAAGAGATCTACACTTTAATCAGTACGTTGTTTAGTGACACTTGTGGTTTTAGACTTAAATGTGTGCAAAAACAGAAAACCACAATAGGTAGAAGCTGCAATGAATATTATACATCTTAAATGCCTAAGAACTATCCGCTAAAAAGTGTTGTTGCTGCTTTTGGTAGCCCAGCTGTTAGTCGGGTCATCATTGATGCCTGGAAATTTTATCTTAAAAACCACATGCAGACCTTAGGCACTGGTGTTTAAAGAAATAGTTCATATACTATTAACTGTTGTTCCAGGGGCGGTTCTAGACAGGGGCCAACAGGGGCTCATGCCCCTGTAGAAATGGTCCTGGCCCCTGTACTAAAGACATAACATTAAATACACTTTTTTATAATTATTTGCAATGGCAAAGAATCCATAAATGATTGGTTACTTTGACCAATTTTATTTTTTACCTATACAGTTTTACTCTTAGAAGGATTTAAAAATTGAGATGTTTCACGTTTAGCTTTAGCCGTATTGAGCTGGGCGCAAGTTTTCAACTGCTAGATCAGGGGTCTGAAACCTACAGTTCCAAAACCACGAGTGGCTCACTTAATATTATTACACAGTTAAATATTGCCATTTTATTGTTTCATTTTTTTGTTCTGTGCCCCTGTGAAAAAACACTGGCCCCACCTTGGCCCCCCTGGTAAATTTGGTCTAGAACCGCCACTGTGTTGTTCTATTAAAATGTCAAATGTATCTTACACTATGGCCACAATAGGTGATCGATTTAAAACACTGGCTGTTCACAGAGTGCTTTTGAGAGCAACGATAATGGAAAGTTGTGTGAAAGAAAAAAAATGAGCGAGAAAAATATGCACCAGCTCCAGGGAAAAACAAAACAAGCTAGAATTGTTTAACATTGCCACATTTTATAAACTAATGTTTTTAACACATTATTGTTGTTTCATCTAGTTGGATAGTTGCATAGAAGAGCAGGCGCTTCAGTCACGGCTGTGGCCGGTGATTGTGGATACGCTGATGTGGTTTGACTAATGTTTTATCAGGCCACGCTGTATCATTGTGGATTGCTTCGTCAATAGTTAGCCACCGGTGCTTCAGTGAGCAAGAATCACAGATTGTCAGGCTGAGTGACAACCTGGAGATGGCAGATAAATCAAAGAAATTGGAAGTGTAAAATCTTTAAGGGCCACTTCTTAACACGGCAAATGCCAGGGTATCTTTCTATCATCTGCTGCTCTCACAAGCCACAGCATTGTTAATGGTAGCCTGTCTGTCTGTCACCTTAGCTTCAGTGGGGATTTAGACCTGTTTGGTGCCTTATCTCTCCGACTGTCTCGCTATAACCTAACCAATGCACTGGGCTTGAGTGCTGTGTGTGTGTTCCATGCAACCAGGGCCATTGTGGATTTATGCTATGAGGCAAGTTATATTCTTCTTTTCATCATGATATTTATAGATATTGATGAGTTTGATTTTCTGTCGACAAATGCATTGGTGTATTTGCTGATAAAAAAAAACAAAACTCTGGAGCCAGATGTAATGATGCTTGTAGCTCTTCTTAATTTAGCTGTCAACACTCCTGATTCCCTTCAGTTTGAGGATCATGAGAGCCTCTCGGTCCTGTGAGTTTTAGTGAGATCTTCTGCTTTTCTGGATCTTGGCAAGAAAGTCGTCTGATTTTGTTTATTTTTATGACACTAAAAGAGGAGAACAGTCAACACAGATTTTTGTATTCTGCCTTGTAAAACTAACTATTCCTACCTGTTGAACTTTCTTCCAGGATTGTTGCATATTTAGCTTCATCCTCCCGTTACTCTAACCAGCTTCCCCATTCGAGCCCAAGAAAAGCATCCCCACCACCTGGTACTGCCACTGCCAAGTTTCATGGGGGGTGGAAATGTGTTCAGGGGGATGTGCAACCTTTTGTGTCACAAGTGTTAGTTCCAAATTCAACATATTCTAACTTGTGAGCTCTGGATCTCACAGCTGCTTGTTTTATTGATGCTCTTCTTCCCCCAGCTTGTCAGGTTAGGTTGGTAATGTCTTGGAAAGTTTGCAGTCATGCCGTACTCTGGTTATTTTTAGACTATGGACTGAATAGTTCTTCATGAAATGTTCAAAGCTTGCTTTATAATCTAACCCTACTTTGATATTTCCTCAAATCTATCCTGTACCAATCTGATGTGTTCTTTGGTCTTTATGAAGCAGTTTGTTAAATGTTCTCCAACTAGATTTTGGGGCAATAATTGTATTGCATTTCTTTTTCTATATTTCTGTATTATAAATATTATAATTATAATTATAATTATTATAAATAAATTAACTTTATTTACGTAGCTATGAGATGACTTCTGAAAGCCATTTGTTTTGCCTGCATTTTATTAGGAGGTATTAAAGTAAAGAGGGCACATATGCAGACCACACATCTTACAGATTTGTATTTTGAAAGAAATTTTAAACCAATCTCTGCTTTTCCTTGCAATTCGCAATTATGATCATCTTTATCTATCACAAAAAATCCAGCTGCATACATTGATATTTGTGGCTTTAAAAATATGAAAAAGTTCAAGGGATATGTATAGTTTTAGGAGGCACTGGATTCAATAAAAAAAGGGTATAATTTCTAGGAATTACTGGTATTAAGAACATGATTCTGCTGGCAGAATGTACACTGCAGCAAGAACTGTAAACTGTGAATCAGACAGTCTGAAACATATCCAATGAAGATTACAAAAACGTGTTGAGGTGGTACTTATTTCAGTTGCTTTCTATGAATATACAAGACATTCCATTATTAATTCTAGATCTGGGTCATTTAAATATCCAAAATTAACCTAAAAGTCTGAAATACAAGTTAATTATTAGTTTGGTAATGAGGTTTATGATTAATAAGTTATGGATTCACACAGGAGTACAGAACTGGTATGTGTGGTTTTATGTGTCTGTGTGTGTACACCCTTGTGAAAGTCGACTATTCCGGGTTGCAGTTGCATCGCCCCGACCTATCTTGTTCGCCCTGACGATTTTCCCTCTTTGTTGCATTCATGTCCTCTCAATCATTTAATTGAAACAGTTGACCCAGGTAGACGTAAAAGGAAGAAGAGGTGAAAGAAGGAGAAGTGGAGGAAAGTCAGATATTCACCCGTCCTAATTCTGATGTGTTCATGGGTTGTTTGCATGGAAAAATAAATTATGGAAAAAAGACAAAAACAACTGCAAAGAAAAACGTACACAGATGGAAAAAAAATAATGGGGGAAGGTAGCAAAGAAAAAGAAAATCAAAAAAGCGAAGGCCTGTAATGGTTTTCAATTTCTTTCCAGAGATCTTGTGTCACAGGGAGGTAGTTCCCAGGCCGACACATCTCAAGCTGTTTAAACATCCTTTAGGATGTTTTGGTTCTAACAGCTCAGAAATACAGCAAGACAAGAGAGAAGCGGCCAGGAGAAATAGGGAAATTGAAGAGGGAAAGAGAAAGAGGCAGACCAAGAAAAACGGAGACCAGGAAGAGGGCAGTGAGTTGATGGGAACAGCAGATAGAGGAGAAAAGGAAATTTATCAAAAAACTCATGTGATATTTAATGATCCTTGTATGTGGAGAGAGTAGACCACACCAGCTCGTTCTCCTCCGCCAAATACCGATCCCCTAACTTAATTTCCTGCTCAATTGCTGTTCTATAGTGCATAGTACAGTGATACAGGCTGGTAATATAGAAAACAGATTGCCTGTGCGGCAGAGTGGATAAGGCTGAGGCTTGTGCTGCTGGAGACCTGAAGTCTCCAGGGGGGTCTTGTCGGTGGGCTTCACAAAACCAACAAAGCCCATCTTTCGCTGCGACTGGCAGCAGCTGGCAGGTAAATCTTCAAGCGGTGGAGGCGGGGAGGCGGATCTGTGGGTGTGGTGTACGACTTGACTGAGTTTTCGCTTGGTGTGTATGTGGCGCTGGGAGTCTTGCTATTCTTTGTAGTGGAGAGTACCACAGTCTTCCATTCTGTGTTTGCTCATGTGCTGTGACTCCAATCCACTCAGAAATGTAGGCCTGTGTGGACAGCAACCATCAATCAATGTACAGAACAGTGTGTAACTACATTTGTACTGTTGTCCCAGGCATACACACAAACACACACCAAACACACACACACTTTCCATCAAGAATACGTACCTAGCTACTGTACACCTGTCTGTTACTCTGAGATGATTTGATGGAAAGTTGAAATTTCTGTCCATTTCCTTCCTTGTAATAACCCGCCGAGACTCCCTGGGGAACAGACATAGCTTAAAATCTGATTGCAAGCAAAATAAGTACATTTTATATGTACATAAATAGAAAATTGCCAATACCGGGTTAAGTAACGGTTAGTAAGTAAAGCCTTTTTTTTTATAAAAAGCCTTCCAGAGACACAAAGTCACAAAAGTATTGTACAACATAAATCAAATTTAAGTTATACATACTATGAAAACAATATAAAAACAAGCCTAAAAAAGCCGAATGAAACCATCACATAAAGACCTAGTAGATTGAAACCATTTTCAGCTTTAGCTTTTCTTTTTTTTGTGTCCAAAGAGTCAGCAAAGTGAAATTTCAGTGGCAAAATGTTTCACAGTTTAGGAAGAGCTGTCCCACTTTGTTTTTAGTCCTGTATGAGGAACAATAAGACGAGTGTGGGTATGGGTATAAAGGCTATGAGTTGCAAAATGTTTTGGTAAAAACCTTACACAAATATTCGGGAGCTTGGCCTTTTAGAGCCATGTAGTATAGAAAAAAAGTACAGCATTTTAAACTGACTTCTCTAAGTGTGAGTTTACTAGATTGAGTATATTTGGCAAATCTTTCTATTGGAAAAGGCACAATTAATTTAAATTGGTTGGTTTAAAGGCATAGACTTAGCTTAGTGAGTAAGGCTAGTCCACGAGTTTTCAATAGAGTTAAAGTTGGGGCTTTGGGAAGGCCATTTCATCACGTCTTATGAATTGAAAACATAATTTAGATGCGTTTGAGGTTCTTGTCTCATTGGAACACCATGGTGATTCCAAGGTTAAGCTGTGACCTCAAGTGACATTAAAGTATACAGAGTCAGGCCTCCTAAAACACCACTACAACTGACAGCAAAACAGCTCCACATCAACATGCTATTACCACCATGTTTGACAGTTGGTACTACAGCGTCATACTGTCATTGTGGCAACATAGCTTCATTTATGTCTGAGCATAAAACTTTTCTCCTGAAGGGATTCATCTTGCTTAATGCAAACTACAGTTAAGCTTGAAGGTTTTAATTTAAAGCAATGCCTTCTTTCTGGGGCATCGTCTTCTTAGTCAAAGTTGATGTTAAACTCACTTCCTTTGGGCAGCAGCGCTGGTGTAGTTATTTAGAAAGGTACAAATAACTTTGGATGTGTATTTTTGTTAAAATGTTCATGAATCACATAATCCTTTTATGTGGATTTGTTATGTTTTAAGAGATTATTGTCTCATTTTCTATCAGAAAGCTTTTGGTTAAATAAGAATAATAAATCTGTGGGGACTATAAATAATTTTGTGTCATGTTTTGGACTCTGTTGTTTGCCTGCTCCCTCACTCTCATCCTTCTGCAACTTGATTAATGTGATCTGCTACACCTGTCATTATTTTCTTCTGCAGCAGATCAATTAGCTAGACCATTTTCACCTGTTCACAGGCATTTATATTCTGAGGCTTCACAGACACCTGTTTCCAGATAATTTGAAGACTTTAGTGTGAATAGATGTTGCCAGCGGTTTTTGCCTGCCTTGCATGCTTTGACCAAGTTCTTGTCTCTGGATTTCCCTGTTTCGTCTTGCCCCACTCGGACACCTATTCAGCTCTCTGATTCCTGGACACAACCTAGGACTGTTTCATTGCCCAAAGCCCTTTGGACAGTCATCTCCTGCCTGCCTGCACCATCTATGACCCTAACACGATTCACAGACGTTTCTCGAGCCTTAGCCCTCTCTGCCTTGCCAGACTCTAGCGAAGGTTTTTGTCTGCCAAACCAACATTTTTGATTGTTTATTGGTTTATTAAATAAAAGGTTGAATATTAGATTCTCTGAAGTCTGAGCATAACAATTTTGGGATTATTGAGGAACTATCTCTCGCTTTTGTAACTTTTTGAACTTGTTTATTGTATTATCATTCCAATCCTAGAAAAAAATGTTTTATTCATCTACTACATTAAATGCTCTAAATCAATTTGAAATTTGTCTGGGTTATAAGTATATGTAAACCTTTAAGCAACGACAAGCATACATGTAACGTATGAAGCAACATAGGACACAATATTTGTACCAAAAACGTATTCCCTTATCTACCGATCCCTTGCACATCCGATTTTGTCACTGACATATTTCAAAACCAAAGGGACCCAAACAATACGCATAGTTCTTGAGTCAAGTTAGTTTTTCTCCACAAAATATGCCCCTATAAAATTAGATGTCCCAGTAAACTCAATGAAGACATCAGTGTCTAATGGAATAATTAGTTTGTATTTCTGATGTACTGCTCGAGCCTTTGTGCTTGAACTTGCATAAAATCTTCTTCTGTTTTTTGCTAAATAGGTCAGAACAGTCTGATCATGTCTACCTGGAGAACTGATGGTACTTGTGTTGCAGTTGTTTTGGAATCCCTTTTAAATGCAAGAAGTGTCACTGACCTAGTTGCACTAATGTTAGCTGTGTGAACCTCATCTGACCTCACAAAATGAGAATTTTGTTGCATAAGAACCCTGTGTAATGAACTTCCTCCCAGGAGATGTCATTAAGGACGAGAATGTTTGTCTTCCGCTTGCACTAAAAATGAATATTCATCTATTATCGCAGCGCAGTATTCAGATCTGATACGGCTATTGGGTTTCAGGAGGGGAGGCAGAAAGTTATTCCAGATGGGGTTTTCCTTACTGTTGCGGCATGTATGTCTGATCAGTCTTTAGTTTATCCGATGTCTAACATCAAACTGGGGTTTCAACACAGCACAGGTCATTTATCCATCCTACCTAGACACGTTGCAGTTTGATTTGGCCGATATCATCTAAACGTGACACTCTTATCCGTTGTAAAATATTTACTTTTAAAGGTACATAGGTACGTTATTTGACTTTTTGTCCGTAGCTCACTTGGGTTGAATAAAAAGCTTTATGAAAGATTATCACATCCTGCTGGCGTATTTGTTGTTATTTTGGTGTTTTATGCTTTGTTTTTGCTCAATTTGTTAGTAAATAAATCCTTTCGTGTTTATTTGTGATTTTAACGGAAGTACGTACTGTGCATGCACAACAGGGCTAAAACATGGAAGCAGCTAATGGCTAGTAGCATCTACCAGCAAAATAAAATTAAGAAAGGTCCAAGATCCAGTGGGGAAAAAAAAGCAATAAAAAAAAAAAAAAACAATAAAATATGGCTTCATCAGGGCGTGATCTACAGCTCTCACTGGAGCGGTTCGCAGCCGAGTGCAAAGCGGCCGGGATGAAAATCAGTGCCTCCAAATCCGAGACCATGGTCTTGAACCGGAAAAGGGTAGAGTGCCTTCTCCGGGTTGAGGAGGATGTGCTGCCCCTAGTGGAGGAGTTCAAGTATCTTGGGGTCTTGTTCACGAATGAGGGGAAGATGGAGCGGGAGATCGACAGGCGGATTGGTGCAGCGTCTGCTGTGAAGCGGGCGCTGTACCGATCCGTTGTGGTGAAGAGAGAGCTGAGCCAAAAGGCGAAGCTCTCGATTTACCGGTCGATCTACGTTCCTACCCTCATCTATGGTCACGAGCTTTGGGTCGTGACCGAAAGAACGAGATCCCGGATACAAGCGGCCGAAATGAGTTTTCTCCGTAGTGTGTCTGGGCTCTCTCTTAGAGATAGGGTGAGGAACTCAGTCATCCGGGGAGGACTCAGAGTAGAGCCGCTGCTCCTCCACGTCGAGAGGAGCCAGTTGAGGTGGCTCGGGCATCCTTAGGATGCCTCCTGGACGCCTCCCTGGTGAGGTGTTCAGGACACGTCCCACCGGGAGGAGACCCAGGACACGCTGGAGGGACTATGTCTCCCGGCTGGCCTGGGAATGCTTTGGGATTCCCCTGGAGGAGCTGGCCCAAGTGGCCGGGGAGAGGAACGTCTGGGCCTCCCTACTGAAGCTGCTACCCCCGCGACCCGACCCCAGATAAGCGGAAGAAGACGGACGGACGGACGGACAGACGGACGGACAATAAAATATGATTCCAAGAGAGAAAAGACTGGAATGTCGCTGGGAGTACAGTATAACGTTGGTGTTCACTGGAGCAGACGCTAAAGCTGCCGATTGCCAGATGTGACCACAGAGTTGACTGACGTGAGAAATTTTTCTGATATGAGGCTCTTAAAGTTGTTGTTGGTCGGTGTAATTATTAATAATGGTTGTTCTTCAATAACGCCGAGATACTGCTTTAATGTGAGGCATTATAGAGGGTCAGGCTCGGTCCAGCATTATTTACAAGTTTTAATAAATAAACAAATCGGCATTATGATATGATATGTCACCACATTTGTTTATATTTGTTATCACGTCTGAGAGCAAATTTTTTTTCAGCTCCAAAGGGCTATCAAAACACTGTCAAGATGGAGGCTGGTCGTATAGAACCTTAATTTATCATGATCAAACGTTTTTTGGTAATTTTTATAGAAGCATATTACGTGGCTATATTCCTTTAACATTGCCTCTATGTATGCCAAAAGTTACTGGAAAACTACACTATCAGAGTTAGTGCAAAGCAGCCATGTCAGCAACCACAACCATGCGGATGGGAAAGAGTGGTCAGAAAGCTTTACATTACAGGCATTTGACCACGGCTTTTCTTTGATAAATAAAGACATTATGTCAGCTTATCGTCTGGATCAACACCATATACCTGTCATGCCTTGTCTGCCCTTCCTTTTAAGGAGAAAATGGAACCCTCATTCCCTGTTGTGGGAGGGGATGAAGCATCAGATTCTTTAAATACCATCCCACTTCATATGGTAACATCACCTTAATATAACCATAAAAATAACCGCAGGAAGTAAAGATAACTTCTCCAAGTTATAGGGAAGTTCAAAATGCTTGTCAACTGAGGAATATATTTGCGACGAAAGATAAACTGTGTCAAAAAATTGAAGTTGCTGAAATACAATAGCTTAAAAGGGGAAATGGTGGATTCCAGCAGACTGACGGAAGTTCAACCCTCTGCACACCAAAAGATATATCATCAGTACCGCTGTTTGAGCTCCAAGCCTTCAGGCTTTGAACCTTTGTACAATGTAAGAAAACAATTTATCTTTTCTTCATGTTTATCTTGCTGTATTTCTTTTTGCATTATTTTTCTTAACATAAGATCCAAGGAAGGCCAGTCTTCTAAATTTCACAAGTTCACAAGGTTGAGGCCAGTTGCTGAGGATGAATTTCATGGAGCTGCACATCTTGGGCTCCTCCCTACAGGTTTATCATGTTGGCAGCCGTGGATTCCCTTTCGGGGGTTTGTCATGAGATGTCCTCCCCTGTGTCTGGGCCTCTCAAATATAACAGTCTGCATCCTTGGCAAACTCTGCACACAAATAGCCCCACGCACATAGAACATCAAGTTTGATTGTGGAGCCTATAGTACTGCTGACCTCATGCTGAACTCTGCTGTAAATGAAACACATGATCACATGTTTTTTTTTTTTTTTTGCTTCTTTTAAGCTATGATGAAATTTTAATTTGGAGCAAAGCTGCACTGTATTAAATGGAAAATAATAAGTTCAGTTAGAGCATGTTTAAAAAATGTGAAGCAATATTTAATGCAGCAGCTCATTGTTTGTGCATCCCAAAGCTAAATGAGGTATCAGCTGTGTCCAACTTATATAGCTTATGAGTTTCAAGTCATTTCAGTTAACACGTCCCCTAATAAATGCTGATTTATTGTGTCTGAAATGGGAAATAATAGGTTTTGTGTTTTAGGCCAGTCAGTGAGAGGTTTTATTGGATTTTTCCACTCCTATGAAAACCAATAAGACGTATTAGAGGTTTAAAGCACTCTTTATGCTGCAAAGTTGTTCTTGGAGTTGTCATTTGCCATCAGTCATAACCAAAACAAAAATATATACACTTACCAGCTTCTTTATTAGGTACAGCCATGCTAGTAACCCCACCACCACCACTCCACCCTTCCCGTCAGAACAGCCCTATACCTTTATGGAATAGATTCAATGAAGTGGTAAACTTTGGTTTGTCTTGATATGATAGCATCAGCATCAGGCAGTTGCTGCAGATTTGTTGTCTGCACATTAATGATGCAAATATCCCATTTTACCAGATCTCAAACATGCTCTATTGGTGTGGGATCAGACGTGTATTAAGGCAACTGCAGTACAATGAACTGATTGTCAGTGGTGTGTCAAAGAAACTGGTTTGGGTTGATCTAAACTATTTAAAAAATATGTTATCTTACTAGAGGTAGCCATCAACTGTGCTAGGAATGTTTTTTATCACCTCCTTATCTCACGGCCACTGGCAAGGCAGTATGGCACCATGCTTTTATTTGGTTTAGGCCAATTTCTGAATGTTGTACTTTAAACAGAGACTAATTGGACCAGGCAACAGTTTTTTTTAATCTGCTATTGTCCTTTTTTGGTGAGTCTGTCTGGGTTGTAGAGATCGACAGGCGGATTGGTGCAGCGTCTGCTGTGAAGCGGGCGCTGTACCGATCCGTTGTGGTGAAGAGAGAGCTGAGCCAAAAGGCAAAGCTCTCGATTTACCGGTCGATCTACGTTCCTACCCTCATCTATGGTCACGAGCTTTGGGTCGTGACTGAAAGAACAAGATCCCGGATACAAGCGGCTGAAATGAGTTTTCTCCGTAGTATGTCTGGGCTCTCCCTTATAGATAGGGTGAGGAGCTCAGTCATCCGGGGAGGGCTCATAGTAGAGCCACTGCTCCTCCACATCGAGAGGAGCCAGTTGAGGTGGCTCGGGTATCTGATCAGGATGCCTCCTGGACGCCTCCCTGGTGAGGTGTTCCGGGCACGTCCCACCGGGAGGAGGCCCAGGGGAAGACCCAGGACACGCTGGAGGGACTATGTCTCCCGGCTGGCCTGGGAATATAGTCCTGGGAACGCCTTGGGATTCCTCCTGAGGAGCTGACCCAAGTGGCTGAGGAGAGAGACGTCTGGGCCTCCCTATTGAAGCTGCTACCCCCGCGACTCGACCCGATAAGCGGAAGACGATGGATGGATGGATGGATGGATGGATGGATGGATGGATGGATGGATGGATGGATGGATGGATGGATGGATGGATGGACTAATTTGTCCACTATCATTTGACCGTTGATATCAACAAGGTATTATAAGGTAATATTTTCTGTTTTTGGGACCATTCTCTTTAATCCCATGAAATTTTTGCAGGTGACAATCCTAGTCGATCATTTATGAAGCATTCACATCAGCCTACTTGGACTAAGGGAAAAACAAAAACATGCTTTTTCTACTGTAACAAAAGAAGGTTGTCTTCCCTCCATTGAGACGGCTAGATACATTAAGTTGGTGACAAGCAGTGGACTATTATATATATATATATATATATATATATATATATATATATATATATATATATATATATATATATATATTCATTTTAGTCATGAGAACAAAACCTTTTGGCTATTGATGATTTTAGACAAAATTCAGAATTTTACATGCAGTTACACCTTCATTTCAGCATTTATGAAATTCCCCTTTTATACTATTTATTCTGTTGTAGGTGCTCACAAGGCCAGATTCATAACTGATGACTGAACTTTAACCATTAGAGGTTGTGCTCATTCTGGGTTTATCTATTTATTTCTTTTTTAGATCTCCTTCGCTTTCAATTCACTCATAGAGGAACCACCCACTAAGTTTAAGGTCATTGTACAAGGCGAAGGCAGTATACTGGAGTGCAGCAAATTTGGCAAAGACAGTCAACACAATGTGCTTCTCAGTGGGACAAACCAGCCCCTTTGCCAAATAAAAAAAAAATCACATTTAGTGAATTGAAAGATAGCTTTAAATAGAACAACATAATGCGGCCAACCCTCATCTCTGAGCCGGCCCTACTTTTTTGCGAGCAAGGGTGTGAAAATTACTCTTGTTCTCTGGGACTTCAATTTTTTTTATGCATAATTATTTGGAAAGAGGTCAGTGGGGTGTTCAGGCTACATCTCTATTCTAGCATCTTTTCCTCATAACTTCACATCCACACCTTTATTGGTTCAGGCTCTATTCCTTATTGTTCTGGGTTTTTTTTTTCCAACACTCCTTGCTCCTACGTGTCAACACAACAGTCCTTTCACTAGCTTTGACTCGAGGTCTTGTTTTCTTCTCTGTAAGCCTCTAAGGTCTTTGACTATTATGCTTCTTATTTGACTGAGACTTTCTATTCTTTTATCCCCCGACTTACTAATGCAAAAAAGCAATTTGAGAAATCCAAAAAAACTTACTAGTGTTAAATACATACGTTTAGTAGGATAGTTCATCATGCATGTTCCCTAAGAAGATGGATTTATGTGATTTAAAAATTCCAGTGGGTCATTGCTTCCTCTAAGAACAGCTAGGAAATTCTCAATTAATTCAGTCCAATGTCTTTGTCCAACTCTCCTGATAGCTTTGCATTCTGGATATTGATTTCTATGGTGAAGGACTCTGGTGTACTTAAACCCGATCTTTGAGAAAACGTCAAAATGTTAAAAAAAATTATACAATGGTAGTTATCACGAGGGTGAATTGGCGTTTGCATAATGTCTGGCTAGAAAACACAACAATGTGTCATCTACATACATATTGTTTGTAGGGTGTATGATCAAAAACAACAGGGAGATGACACTTATAGTTTATAGAAAATAATGGGGAGTTATTTGAGCTAGTGTCTTCGACTGTATCACAATATTCACTATTATATCTGGGTTTCCTTGTATACATATTTTCCAAAATAGATCTATATTTATGATGAGCACCCCATATCACTCTGATAACATGATAGGCTAACATTAGTCTTTTTGCACTTTGAATTTGGTGAAACCCCCACACTGATGGTAATGCAATACACTACCTGTTAATTTTGGGTTGGCACAAGGTGTAGAAAGTTTGCTCTCCTGCTTTAGGAGCTTTGTGTTTTGCTTGAATGTTGTAAAAATCCATGACAATTGTTTGATCAGCATACTGTGTAGCTCTCTATCATTCACTAAGAGTTATCTGTGGAAGTACAGAAGGCAGAGCAAAAACAAAAACGCCTCAGAAGCCCTAGTATTTCTGTGAGCATTTTAGTGAAGGGTGATAAAGTTACAGACTCTAAGCAGAGAATCCAGATTAGATTCACAAGATAATACACACAAGCTGTAATACTGTTTTACAAGCCCAGCACACAAAACTAGCTGATTTAAAAAAAAAAAGTTTTTCTCTTGCAAAATGTGCCAAAAGCAGGAATCAGGGTTTTATGCAGGGAATGCTAGGCCACCAAACTGCTGCAGTAAGGTAACCACTGCCACAAAACTGTATGAGCTACAAGGTGTATTACTGGTAAAAGCAAGGTTAGGAATTTCAAATAAAACATTGTCTTTGTTTTGCTTGTGTAGAAGACAAAAAAAAATTCTGATATAAGGAGATTGGCACAAAGTTAACTAAATAGATGGTGCAAACTTAGTGCTGTCCATTTGAGAAGAATGTAAGTTAATTCTATCATTACTTAACAAAACCATTGAAAAATCATCTGTCACTCAGATATTATAAGTTCTTGTAAGTCATTATGATTTTGATGAATAGATAAATACGAAATAAACATGTTAATAATTACCCTGTGATGTACTGGTGAGCTGTTCAGGGTGTACACAATCTCTTGCACATTAGCTGTCGAAGAAAGGCACCAGGCCCCACTGGATTAAGCAGGTATAGTTAAGCAGGAAGGAGGGAGGGACAGATGCTGGGACGGACAGAGTGACAAGCCGAGGGACAGACAGATGGACAGATGGAGGGATGGACAGAAGACATAGAAAGCTATCTGTGAATCCTCACTCTATTTGGTGCCCTCCTGCAAACACTGCACTTCATTTTACTCCACACAATGTGCAAAATATTTTTAATTAATCGGTTTATAGATTTCAACCAGATATATATATATATATATATATATATATATATATATATATATATATATATATATATATATATATATATATATATACTATTATAATATATTATGTTAATGCTTTAAGTACATTTATTGAAGGCATTTTCCTGCAATTTGACCAAAATTAACAAAAGTTATTTTTTTTTGGCTTTTTTGAAAAGTTTTTAAACATTCTTATATCATTGTGAATGGTGTATTGATGTGTGTTTCACAAGAGCGCCAGCTATAACAATCTGGTAAATTGGAGTAGAAAGGAAAAGAAGACAGCTATGCCAGTGTTAAAATCTAAGGAAGACAGCAGCACAAAGAATGGATAAGACATCTTCAAAAAAAAATTGGTAATCTTTTGTCAGTGGAATAAAAATAGAGACAAATTTCACAGAATTAAAAAAAACTACACATAAAAAATATAGTTTTGGTGTTGTGCCGAATAGTGTCACATACTTCTGGATCTAAAAAAACAACTGTGCTTTCTTAGGAATATGATAACTTTTTTTTTTCATCTGACTCTGATCTAAACCTTTTATTGGCCTTTTTCAGATTGAGAATTATGTTGCTGGATTTTATATGGAAACCTCAGCAATTACATTTTTTATCTAAGGCAGTGATGTTTATGTTGTACTCTAATGCTGTTCTACTATTATGCTGTTATGCTGAAATGATGCTGTGCCTAATCATATTTATACATTCCAATTTGAAAGGATTTACAACACTAAAATAAGGATAAAATGAACACTGTGATTGAAAGCTTTTTTTCTATATTCAAAAAATACATATATAAAGCCTAAAAACATTGTTCTGACCTGTTTAGAAACTGTGCAGATTTTCTAATTTCTAATTATCAAATAAAAAAAGTAGAATCCACTATTTAGTGTCGTATTTTTTTGTATATACTATATGGGAAAACAAATCATCGCTCCATAGCTCGCTATAAAGAGTAATTAACTGCTATATTGTGGTTAAACCTGCAAGAAAGACATTTCTGCAATGGACTAATGAGACAACAGGTTTTGTTATCTGAACTTTGCCAAAAAAAAAAGGTAAATAAAAAAGGAACGTGCCGGGTGGTTACATGGAGTACTCAGGGTTCAGCTGGTCTCCTAACGCCCAGGGTCCACATCTACAACCTCCCTGTCTTTCCCGTCTGTGCAACACACACACACACACACACACACACACACACACACACACACACACACACACACACACACACACACACACACACACACACACCTTCACCTACCCACCCACACCACACGATAACTCTCGAACATTGCTCATTGTCTGGCTCCAATCTCTGTGTATCCTCACTCCCCACGTCATCTCCACCCACCTTCCTCCTTCTTAACTTTTGCTGTATCTGTCATTTTCACCCCCTCCTCATTTTTTGATCCCTTGGCTGATAATGATGAATTTTCCGCAGCTGCACAGGAGTTGGCAGAAAAAGTTTGCTCAGCAAAGTTTTGAAAGTACAGCGAAGAGAGCGCAGCTTTATGATATTAGTGCAAGTTCAACAGGATACTCAGTAAGACAAAGCCATTTTTCCTCGTGTAACAACTTCTGCACGCCTTCTGCAAAATAAGCTTTTTAGGAAACAAACTTTTTTTTTTTATCACACTGGTGTCTGAGATAATCCACAGTCCATGCTGAACGTTCTAACTTTGTCATTATGGTTTTATTCATGGCTCTTCTAACTTTGAGGACAATCACCGGGGAAAATAAATAAATGCACAATTCAGATTCAGCTACTTCTGAATTCACATTTGAAAAAAAATCCACCATGCAAACTTTGCCTGATTTTTGCACTTCCTTCTTAGTCAAATAGAACAGCAAGCCTGCTAAGTTTTATTTTTTATTTTTTGTAGTGTATGGGATGGTATCCGTTTTACATTATCCCATGTTCTGTGCATTCACATTCCGTCAGTGGATTTTATCCTTACGGACTGGTCCCATACTAGGGTTTCTAAACCTTTTGGGCAAGTCCCCTTATTGCTGTAAATATTTTGCATGGGCAAAACAAAATCAAAAAGAGACTACCCAACTTAAACTTTCATGGAAATTGTGCAGAGAGAACACACTGAGGTCAGACCAAGGTGTGTTGATAAGATCGTAAGCAAACTTCTGAAAAAAGGTTATTTGAACAGACTAGTCTAAAAAAAACATTTGGGTATCAGAACTGAGGAAGTGTTTGACGTAAACCAAATGCAACAATCCAAGAAAATAACCTCTTACCAACTGTGAAGGTGGGATGTCAGAATTTGAGTTTATAAAATTCTTTATTTTAACATTAAAACAACATTTTAGAGGTTTACCAATAATTAAATCCCTGCCTTTTCACGAGAAACACAAACAGATGTTTGACATCAACATGTGAAGATTTTTTTTCAAAGACGTGAATATTTCATGGAGTTAGGATACGAAAGCGACTTCATTGTTCAGACAACATGTCAACTTGACTATATAATTTTACAATTTGTTTCCCAAGATAAATCTCACTGTACATTCCTTATTATGAATCTGCAAATTCTACACATGCAAATAGGCTGATCTGTTATGCAGAAAAATACACGTCACCAGCAAAATATATCAGTTGTAAAATCTGGGGATATAAAAATGCTTTGATCAGGAATCCCGCTGGCACTTGGGACCAGATTGGGTTATCTGAGTATGAATTTCTATGATATCAAGGGACATTTTAAGATATATTTCTGGTCAAAGGTGGATTCCACAGCAGTACAATAGATCTAATGTGTTGTTCAGTAAAGGCTTTGCTGTTTTTAACCACTTTACCAAATCATTGAATACCTTAACAGTCAATGATCACTTAGTGGATCAGCTAATTCATGTATTTCACATTATTTCCTTTTTATCACAGAAACATGGTTGAAACTGAGAGATTCTCATGGTTAAACGTCCCCAGAAGATAGCTTCTAGGTGGCTTTTAAGCACACATATGTGTAAACCCTGCTATTGTAAGTTATTATTTTACATCATTAAAGGTTTCACGTGTTTCTTAGAATGCTTCTGATTGCTCTTTTATAAGAAACACAAAACCTGAACCGTGTGCACTAAAAAGAAAAACCCAGCTGCAACAGGGCAGATATTTGAAACACCTAATTAATTTTCCTTAAGCTTGCATATACAGTCATTCCCTTCCAAAGCTGCCTTTTGCCCTCCTCTTCCCTTTTCTTTTCTCTCTTCCTCTCATCCGTGCACCCTCTCTCCAGGATTATGTGTAGGTTACAGAGCTAGCACAGTGTGGATTAGCGGGGTCGCTCTTCCATGCTTGGTGTCTCTCTTAATGTGATTATGCATCATCAGGCTTGTTTACTGTTAGTACTGTTCGCTAGCTCATTGTTGAAACCTGACAAAAGTTCAGCCTCCTTCAACCCACTTTCGGGTGCCCACGCCCACACACTCGTACAGCGCTTAAGCTGTCAACACCCGCCCCATCTGCTGAGAAACAAACAAACTATGCATAAGCATAAGTGTTGCTAAAATTTATGTGCTGCTTTTTTATTCAAGAACCCTTCCTTCTCTCTGTTTTTGCAGTGATGTTTCTAGAAGTTATAGAAGAGATACTTAGCAAGACAGTGTTTAATATTAATGTTACCAAAAGAAGCCGCAAGGTTTCTTTTGGTTTATTTTTTAATCTGAAGGGGTACTGTTAAACATTATATTACATAGCAGGTGTCTCTGTTTTTCCTGTAGCTAGACCACCATCTCTATGTGTCAGCCTCAACCTTTCATTAGCGTAATGAAGTCATCAAGACAGCCTGTTTGTACAGAGCATGGTGTACACTTCCCAGCTATGCACTCCATCAGCGCTGAATGAGCCTCTGTGTGGCCTGAGGGGGGTGTGACTTTGACTTGGTATGTCATTAGCCATTGATGTTATTGGCTCATTATCTCCCAATTAGGCTGCTATCAGAGCTAGCTGCCGTTTTCATTACGACGTGGACCTCCATGATCTAACAAAGACCATTGCAGCTGATTAAAGATGGTTTCAGCAATAACATGTAGCGTAAGGTCTTTGAACTCTCGGTGATATAGTTAGAGCGGAGGTGATATAACACAATGAGGCTGATTAGGCAGGGCATGTCTCCCATTGTGCCACTCGCAGAGGTTAAGGAAGAGTAATACTGATTAATACTTCCTTGGTAGCACGCTTTGTTAATAATGCACAGACACTTTTCAGAATGGGATACTTGATGATGGCAACTGTTACAATTTAAAAAGTAAAATGGACAATCAATTTGGTTTTAATTATGTCTCGCGCCTATCTGAAATGCTGAAGTGGGAATCTGTTAGAAATGTTTTAATCAGGTAAAATCTTAGCTGCTTTGGAAAAAATCTGTTGATTTCTTAATTTAGTCTAAATCCAGTTGAGGTGGTCTGATAGGCTGAAGATAAAAGCCAAAACCAAAGCACTTGTGAGGTCTTAGAACATCCGTAAGATGTTACACCAGTTCCTGCCGACGAGCCTCTATTCAAAAGGTTTATTTGAACTGTTGCCACATTTGCATTGGTTGGTTATGAACAAAGAAACCCATGACTATTTGCAGCAGAAAGGAGGAGGAAGGAGTGTGCCACCTGTCATCTTTCTGTGTGAAAATTATTCTTAAAACATGTGAAACGTCTTACATCAACTTGGGGACAAAAGTGTAAAGCAGTCTAAAAAGCAAAGATACTATGGGAGTAAGTAAACACTAATTATTTGTATTTTTTTTATGTTGCCGTACTTTTTTATTTGGCTGTTACCAGAAATACTTTGGATGTACCCTTCTCAGTGTATTTGATACAGGAGGGTCAAAGGTGACACATCACCGCCTACCCCTATTTTCCATTCAAATAATCATTGGCTTCTTTGTGAAATAAACAGCATACAGAGACAGAAAACTATTTCAAGATTTACAGAATGGAGTCATCAGAAGCCCCTCTGAGGATTCTGAGATCGGCGCGGTTTTAGGTGTTAGAAGTCTGGTTACCTGAGCCTTGCTGACTTGCCCTTGTCTCTGGAACTATCTAATCTGGATTTATAATAAATTAATATAACAAGGAAACTCTATATTTCAGGTATATTACCTGCTTATAACATTTTGACATAATCATACTTAGAAAATCATGAACAATCCTCTTCAAGTATAGCACTCCTGTAACCCTATTATGTTATTAGAGTATGTAGACACGTGTTCGCTCATTGCACCACACAGTCTGCAGCTTCTGAAGGACATGGACAAATCTGTGAGTGCCCACGTTAAGAGACTAATCATCTCTGTTAATCACCCAGGGTGGGTCAGCCTCTAAGGCAGGGACAAAAATCGCCTCTCTTCTGGTAAATCAGAGCAAGGAAATAAAGTCATGCAAATTAGAAGCCTAGAAAAGATTACAGTCACCATGTTTGTCCTTCACTTTGACCATGGAATCAGTGCCAGCTGGGCAATACTTCCCCTTCAAGATGTATAACTTTCTTAATTAATCTACCACTGACTCCTTGAAGTGATGAGATATGCAAGAGTTGGCTGTTATATCAATTATCAATCTTTGATGTGTTAGGCAAATTGCATACAGTACCCTGCAAAAGTATTCATATCCCTATAACGTTTTCTATATTTTGTCATGAAACAACTTTATATTTAGATCAGTTCTAATACATGTATATTGTTAGTGATCTAAACGATTTCTTTGTAGCTCAGCATATTCAGTATGTTGAGGTTTGTTGGCCTACTCAAATTTGAATCTCAGTCCCAGAGTGAAGTATTTTGCCACCTCTAACAGGTTTTCTTCCAGGATGTCTCTGTATATTTAATTAGTTAAACATTCCCATCAACTCTGATAAAAAAGCATCCCAACAGCTGAAAAAAGCATCCCAACAGCATGATGGTGTGTTCAGGGTATAGTTCAGGGTGTTTTCCTTCACACATAGACTTTTGCATGTAGGCCTTTTTTATTTTTTATTTCTGTCTCATATGAAAGGAACACATGTTTGCTGTGTTCCCTTCATGGCTTGTTAAAAACTGCAAGTGGAACATTATATCTTCGTTTTGCCACTCCTAAAACCAGACTGATAAGTGTCACATCATACACCGACAGGGGAGCACTGATCAGAGATGCAGCAGAGAGGTCCACTGTAACTCTGGCGGATCCATAGCTCAGATGGCTGCATCTTGGCATTTTTGGCATCTTCTTAGGTACATGAAGGTTCAAAAGTCTATTGATGTGAGGATGCTAGCTGCACTTGAAGAACTGATTAACCAATATTTCTAAACAAATGTGTGTTTCAAACATCAAGGTCCTTAAAAACATAAAACAGTTATATCTTAAATAGAAAACATAGAAGAAATTGACATAATATTCAAAACAAAATTTACAGGAGATAAAAATTAATGAGAAGGATTGTAAAAAAAAAGTTCAAGAGGTGGGAATACTTTTATAAGAGATGGTATCTTTCTTTAGGGTTAATTTTCAGATTTCTTAACGTTTAGTTTTTGTTCCTTCATACAATCAACTTATGAAGAAAAAATACAAGTATGCTCTGTCTGTGTCTGTGTGATGTTGGTGGCCCTCCCAGTGCGCTGCGTTTCTGCGTGTTTACCCATTTAGTGGGGTTAGTTCCCTGATCCGTGAGAACTCAGTAAGTGTCTGCCCGGTGATTAACTCAACATCTCAGCGCAACGTCTTCCCCCTTGCTGCATAAATGGGCTTTACTTGAAGGGAGCTGGCTCCTTAGCGGGGAACCTCTTTCACTCTGCGTCGATTAAAACGTCATTTTACAGCCAAAAAAGAAACACGTTCCCAATCACTGCCCTTGAATTATTGTTCTGTAGCTCGAGGCTTGTATTTTAAAGTCACTGAATAATTGCAATCAGATTATTCTAATCAAGTGCTGGAACAGTAATTACAGGTTGCAGTCATTTCCGCTGCCCTGGAAGTCCCATACACCCAGCTGGTGTGCCTATTAAAAGTTTATGTCACAAGAGATAAATTTAATGAAGAGGATTGTAATCTTTTAGCAACTTCTAGGTAGGTGTCACCAGACCCAGCTATGGTGCATATTTTTCCTATCGTTGGCCACTCTCATTCTGCCCCCTCAATCAACCAAGGCTGGCCAAAAGCACCAAACAGCTTTCCCAATAGGACTAGACGCGTTTCCTCCCACTTATATCCCCCCACTGATAACCTCATCTGTGCCCAGGTCTGGATTTCATGTCAGAGCAAACATTAGGTGACTTAGAGCCATGCCAAGCTGTCAGAGAGGCATAAAAATTACAATCTGGAAGTCTGTGTGACAGTGGAACCGTCTTCCCTAATCCTGTTTACGCACATCCGCATCACCCTCTTCCAAAACAGAAACTGTGTGGTTTTTGTGTTGTGTGTGTGTGTGTGTGTGTGTCTGCTCATTTTCATCACTGTTTGAGTTTGTGTCTGTATCTACAGTATGTCTGCCACTCTGCATGTGTGTATGTATGTGTATGTGCAGCTCTATGAGCTGTGTTAATGTGGAAGGTGTCGCACATGCCCCAAATGTATAATTCAATATGACTAATCATGGTGGTTGCTGCCAGGCCAGCAGCACTGGCTGACAGGCTGGGCCCAAAGCTAATTTGATAAGGTTACAATGCTCTCTTGAGCTGAGACTCCGATTGAGAAGCAGCAGCAACGGCACAACAGTCATAGCTCAGCCACTCAGCACCTTGCTGAGACAACATCCCTGTTGACTTTTATTTTTTCTTAGGAATTTTGGTCCACAGCTAGCTGTGCCATACATAATCCCTCTTCTATGGCTTGGCTATGCAGGAACTTCTACTTTATGTGCTAATTTTTAAAATGATAAAAAAGGGGATGGAAAGATTTCTTAAGTAGGCATTGGTCATTTTGCCCTCTGACATGTCTTACCTTTGGAGCTTTGGTCCTATGGGATGCTTCTCACTGACCTTGCATTAAGTCTTACACATCTTGAAGGAACAGATTTTAATACCTACTTTGACAACCGATAATTTCAAACAATGTCCCATGATTGACTTAAATTCTACTGTTTCAAAATGTGCTAATTTGCACTATCTACTAAGATCCCCAAGAGATCGCTCACTGTTATTTTGGTTAAAGGGGACATGATCTTTCCAAATTTCTAATAGCCAAAAGTCACACTTGGTATTCACAACCACAGTCAACAGAAATATGGTGTTGTAAAAATATTCAGACATTACTGTCTTAATTCTTCGTGGCATAGATTCAAAACATTTCCAAAAGATTTTTATTCCATATTTCCATATTCCACAATCCATATTATTAGCATCACACAGCTGCTGCAAAGTTGTTGGCTGAAAATAGCAAATCTTTTGCTCTCTTTGTATTTGAACAATGAACAAGCTTTTGTACTCTTTTGTTAACTTGGTATAAATGCAATCTGAGATGATCAGCTTCCTAATTATTTTACAAGTTTTGGCCTGATTAAGTCAGTCAGACTCTTTCCATTTGATATGTTTCAGATACATTAAACACTATCGGAGAAAAGTTAAAAAAAAAAAAAAAAAAAAAAAAAAACCCAGGTGACAGTTCTCATACTGAAAAAGGTAAAAACTCCTTGTCAAACAAACTGGAGATGATGCTTCAAGGTAAGTAGACAAGCCAACGTGGACATGATATTTTGCATGAAAGACATGTGCTGACGACAAAATGTGACAGATGTTTGACAATTTCTGTCTCATAAATATTTTATCCTAAATTATGTTACTTAATAATGACGTGCCATACCGTCGTTTGGAAAGCAGCTCCATTTGCCGATGAGGGTCTTTACACTAAACATTTTTTTTCCTTTGGGGAACTGTTTCTATTGGAGCAAGTACTCTCTGTCAGAGCATGTGACAACTGACATATCGGTCAACAGCTGATGTCAAATGAGAAGAAGAGGAAAAAGTGTAAGAACAAGGAGTGTCACCAAATGGTTGAGACAAAACTGGCAGGTTATTACACTTTTTTCACATTCTAAAGTCCAATATAAAATTCCTATTATAAGGACAATTAATTACCCTGGCAAAATGGCAAATGTGCATCCTTGTCAGGTGAAGTGTACTCTGATGGCCTTTCCTCAAACAGAGAATGTGAAGATTTGATCTCTTCTAATGGTTCTGCAGGAAAGGGTAATTACGGCATGGTCAAAGCTAATTTGCTTTCTGCCAGATGAACTGTTGTATTTTATTGCAGGCTGACATTTTAAAGTAATTATGGCACTGTTGACCCCAGACAATTTCAGTTGTAGCGTAGTCTTGGGTGATCCTCTCTCTCTTTCTCTCTCTCTCTCGCTCTCTGAATGGAAGTCAGAGGCGTAACAAGGTAATGACACGGACGGAGAGAGCCATATGGGGTCCTCCATCTTGCTTGCAGCCTCCAACCTTCACATCATCATTACCTGCCATGAATTTCACATTGACTTTGCATCCCAATAGAAATATATGCCAATGCAATGATGATATGCGCAGGGGCATTTGTTTTGTTCCAAATACGCGCGGGTCCGAGTATACGTCTGCGCATGTGAGGGTCATGTGTATTGTGTTTTCATCCCCCGTGTTGCATTCATCGCCTATCACACAGATCCATGTATCGATGAGGGTGTAATTATGTGCCTCAGTGATCATCTCTCTGTTTCTTTACTGCACAAGAATTAAGTAGGCAAAGGTCAGTGCAAGCTCCCTGAAAATTGCCTGCAGAAAATCATATGGCGATGAGAGCAATTATGGATTTACTTTTCCCTCTCAGGACACCCCCCTCCTCGCTCTCTTTCTCTGTGTCTTCCTTGTACTTGTTTTCTCTGTGTTTCCTCTTTTGTCAATAAACATTTGAGAAGATGTCAATCGATGTGGGCTTTTAGAAGAAACCTTCTTGTTTCTACTCCTGCAGCCCTATAAATTATTTCTCCTGTACTTTCTGGTTGGTCTACTAATAAATGCATTCACTCTCTTACACAATAATTGTGGGGGATGAAACCATCAGCTATGAAGAGATGCTTCATTATTTCACAAGATCATAAAAAGGCTTTTTTAAATTGCAAAACACAGCAAAAAACAAAACAAAAAAACTTTGTGACCTTCTTGTGTTTGCAATTTTTTATAAAGGACTGTTTTGGTTTGAACACTTCATTTGACATTTATTTATCATAATTATATTTAGCACATGATGTTCCCATGTCACTCCTGCATTCATCCACACACAGACAAAAACATCAAAATGAGTACAAAAAAAACTTGTCATCTATGTCTGAGGCTTTCACAAATAGTGCATCCGATAAATATAATTACATCAACAGTTTAATTTATTTCATTTATTAAATTTATGCTGTAAAAGATGATGTTTAATTTACCATAGTATGACATATTTCAATCATTCATTTCCATTTGCTTGAATCATTTTTACCCTTAGGTGATGAAATTAACATTTTTACTATTTATAAGAGAGCCTATTGAAAGAATATTTTCATGGGCAATATTTTAAAAGTGTAAAGGTACATCTTTACACATACAATTTTAATCTCACGATATATCACTCATGGCAAATTTCTTTACCATTTTTCAACCAAGAGAAACAAATAAAAAGTTTTCATCCAACCTCTTGCGTTTATCAGGGATCGGGTCGCGGGGGTAGCAGCTTCAGTAGGGAGGCCCAGACGTCCCTCTCCCCGGCCACTTGGGCCAGCTCCTCCAGGGGATCCCAAGGTGTTCTCAAGCAAACCGAGAAACACAGTCCCTCCAGCGTTTCCTGGGTCTTCCCCTGGGTCTCCTCCCGGTGGGACGTGGCTGGAACACCTCACCAGCAGGGAGGCGTCCAGGAGGCATCCTGACCAGATGCCCGAGCCACCTCAACTGGCTCCTCTCGACGTGGAGGAGCAGTGGCTCTACTCTGAGTCCTCCCCGGATGACTGAGCTCCTCACCCTATCTCTAAGGGAGAGCCCAGCCACACTACGGAGAAAACTCATTTCGGCTGCTTGTATCCAGGATCTCGTTCTTTCGGTCACGACCCAAAGCCCATGACCATAGATGAGGGTGGGAACATAGATCGACCGGTAAATCAGGAGCTTTGTCTTCTGACTCAGCTTTCTCTTCACCACAACGGACCAGTACAGCGCCTGCTTCACGGCAGACACAGCACCAATCCGCCTATCAATCTCTCACTCCATCTTCCCCTTATTCGGGAACAAGACCCCAAGACTCTTAAACTCCTCCACTAGGGGCAGCACATCCTCCCCAAGCCAGAGAAGGCACTCTACCCTTTTCCGGCTCAAGACCATGGTCTCGGATTTGGAGGCACTGTGTTCCACGGCCAAGACGAAAACCACACTGCTCTACCTGAATCCGAGATTTGGCTATCCGACGGACCCTCCTTTCCAGAAAAAGAAAAGTTTTATCTTTTTTTATTCGTTCAAAAGTTAACCAGCAAAGTTCCCTATCAGTGGTCCCCATACTCAGGTGTGCAGGTTTATAATCAGAACCAACTGCTTTTCCACTATTTGCTACTTCCCGATCCACATGGTCACTTCTGCTCTTTTGCCAATCTATTAATTCTTCAAAGTACTCCTTCCATCTTCCTATCAGTCGTGTTGCCCCTATCTGTACATTTCCATTAATCACCCTAACCTGCTGAACATCCTTCTGTATAAATCCATCTCTCCCTCCTTACTGTCCAACCTTTTATACAAGTCACAGTATACCCTTTGTTTGGCCTTAGCTACTTCTACCTTCACTTTGCATTTCTCTGGACCCCTGCTGGTCCTCACAGTCTCCCACTTCTTCTCTTTCTCAGAACACACTCCTGTACTTCCTCCTTCTACCACCAAGTCTTCTTGTTAATTTTCCTTTCAGAAGACATACCAAGTACTCTCTTACCTGTCTCCCTGATGGCATTAACTGTAGTTGTCCAGTCATCTGGAAGCACCTCCTGGCCAACCGGAATCTGTCTCAACTTCACAACTTTTTTTTACTTTTTCAGATTTCACCATTTTGTCCTCTGCTATGCCTTTGTCCTTGTCATCTTTCTCACCATTAGTCATTCTACACTCCACCATCCTGTGCTGTCTGACAACACTCTCATCATCCACTAACTTGCAGTTACTGAGTTTCTGTAGGTTCCATCATCTACAAAAGATGTAATCCTTCCTCATCACTTCTGTTCCCAGCTCAAGCACTTCCATTGAAATGTGCACCAACCACCACATCTCTCATCTCTGGAGACATTCTGCATCACTTCTCTAACTAGAATATTGTCTCTTTCTCCTCTAACTCACACCCCACCTGTGGAACATAACCACTAACAACATTGCACATCACACCTTTAGTTTCTCGCTTCAGACTCATCAACCTAACTGAGACTTATTTTTACCTTACTCCTTCAAGATAACTCCTGTAACATTTCTCTTGCCATCCACACCATGAATCTTTATCATTGCTACCTTTCAACTTGGTCTCCTGAACACTCAGCATGTCCATCTTCCTCCCCTGCATCATGTCAGCCAACTTTTTAACTTTTGCTGTCATAGTCTCAATATTAAAAGTCCCTACTCTCTGTCCCAGACTCTTGCTTTTCCTCTTCTCTGCCTACAGACATGTCTTCCTCCTCTTCTTCTTTGCTGTCAAACTGTGCTCCAATTTATACCGCTATGCTGTAAGTAACCTGCACCAGTGGCCATCCTTGGTAACCCCAGCATCGACCAACCCAGTATGAAGATCATGTTATTGACTAGCACTGTAAATTTGGCAAACGTTTCATGCCAGATGCCCTTCCTGACGCAGCCGTCTGTATTTGTCCAGGCTTGGGACAGGCCCAAAATAGGACACAGGACACTGCCCCCTTTGAGAGTGCAATGCATTGTCACATTTCTGCTGCTATAAAAGATTCCCATGGCATTTGGGGCTGGGTGAATGTTGCAGGCAGCTGAGTTAGCACTTTAGCAGATTTCTCTCCATACTAGTGGTGTTTGCAATCGGTTTATCTGTCATGTGCAGCATTGTCCAATTTCCCCCGAAAAATAAAAAAAATACACACGGCATTTCCCTTTTGCCTGTGGTGTAAAAGCTAATGGGGAAGTGTGTTCCTTCTTTGTCTTCTTAGCACCCAGAATGGACCCGCACCAGGTTCTAATAGTTGAGATGTTAATGCACTAACTAATTAATCTACAGGCTCAGCAACAAACTTCCTGCATCACAGGAGAGAGCGGGAAATTAACATTTTGCTTCCCCAACATGGTGTCTAGCCACTGATGGCAGAAATACGTCACGTTAACATAGGGCACACATGTGTAAACAGGGTAGTTTGCCCCAATCTGAATACTGGAGCAAGTGTTTAGATGGATTATGTTAAGATTAAGGATTATCATAAACCACCCGTCTCATATGGGATACATTTTCATTTTGATTAAGCTAAATCCAATCACAATATTCCAATTTGTATTCCGGTCGTCCCTTTATTCCGGTAACTTGTGTCCATATAATCACCCAGTGATGGCAGTGTAGAAGACAACCAGCAGAAATTGTGAAAGGTAATCTAATCCAGCTTCTACATCAATTTTCTTTCGGGTCTTATTCTATTTTTCTGAGAAACAGAATTATGGGTTTTCATTAGATGTAAGCTATAATTGTCTAAATTAACACAAACACATTATATGAATGTGTGTACTCTGTGCATAGTAAAGTCATACATTATTTTCTGTTTTTCAATTGAATTGTTGGAAAAAATAAACTTTTTGATTATAGTCTATTTTTTCCAAATGCACCTGTATAACACGGTCTTTACAATCCCACTTTTCAAATCTAACAATAATATGGATCACATAAAGGGCCGACACTTAAAACCTGTCACCACAAACAACTCCTGAGAAACAAAGAAGTCCTTAGCGCTACATGTTTTAATGGTGGACCAGGGCAGGCTGGTGCAGCCCAGCCCAGCAGGTGTCTCTCACATATCTTGGTACTGAGAAACACTCCCTCTCATTCAATCTGTCACCAAGCACAATGGCACAAAAAAAGCCCTCGCCTGATGTGAGCACAATAGCCACTGAGCACAAACAGGGCCATAGCTCAGCAATGACCAGAAACATACAGAAAATAAATGTGTAGTAAGGACACGTATGGGCTATTTTACTCGTTAATTATGAAAATGGCTTGTGCTCATCAATTTTATTGAATCAAATGTATCATTTTAGTTGATAAATGTGATTTTGGTTTGAATTCTTCACAAAAATCATAAGAATAAAATCTTAAATATGAAAAATAAGTCTGCATTTATTTATTTAATATGTAGCTTATTAGTAAAACATTTTCTTTTTATTTTCAGTGATTCATAACTTGAGTCCTCCTTTTCCACTCACTGTATAGTTTAAAATGTGTGGTTGAGATATTTTTGCATCCCAGCTCAGTAGCATACATTTTACCAGTACAAAAAGAACTCCATAACTTCCATAAACAATTGGTTGGAGGGATCAAAGGCAACAAGGCTGCTCTCTGCTGCCTGTAGGGGTTGTAAGTGAATATATAGCCTGCTGTGCATTGTGGGACTGGCACTTCTGCTTCATCTCTCAAGGAATTGTATGCCCAATGATGAAAGCCTTGTCAATCACAACATTCAAGTTTGATCATGTGAAGCTTTAGCCTTATATGCTGTACAATTGCGTTTTCACAAGGTTTTTATACTTCTCACTAACTGCACCCTCTTTTGTAAACTAATAATAACACCGCCTCTCTCATTAATATGGATATAAAGTCGTTCCCAGGTGATGCTATTGTTGCAGATTTAAAAAAAAAAAAAAAAAGTCTAAGACCATCATATTGTCAGCCTGTAGCAAAACATGTTTTTTGTTTCTATCTTTGAGTTAAAGGATGTTTACATTACAACATCACTTGTGAATGCAGGGGTTTGGACTTCTGCAAAAACATGGCTTTTTAGCCCTTATATTCATATGGTCTTCTATTTATATTTCTGATTTTTTAAATACATTTTTTACACTTGTAAAAAATCATGTCTAAGTCTCATATGTGGTTTAATATCATGTCACCATCTTGTCTTACACACCAGGCTTGTCTCCTCTTAAACAAAGCAGAGATGGTCATCAGGAAAATTGGCATTGAGAGGCAAAACCCCTGGAGAAGGTGCTCCAGTCACATGAGACCAAAACTGAACTTTTTGGAGTACATGTAAGACACTATCATGGGGGAAAACTTATGCTACATGTCATGCAAAATAAACAGTTGTCTCAGTGACAGATGGCGGGG
The DNA here is from genome assembly GCF_011125445.2 of Fundulus heteroclitus. Classification (NCBI taxonomy): domain Eukaryota; kingdom Metazoa; phylum Chordata; class Actinopteri; order Cyprinodontiformes; family Fundulidae; genus Fundulus; species Fundulus heteroclitus. The sequence goes on from NC_046372.1 coordinate 29,991,349, forward strand.
CAATATCATGCTGTGGGTATGTTATTCTTCTACAGGGAAAGGAGGCCTGGTCAAAGTCAATGGTTAAATTAATGGAGCTAAATGCAGGAAATGCTAGAAGATAACCTGTTTGTGACTGCTAAAGACCTAAGTCAGGGTAGGAGATTTAACTACCAGCAGGTCCAGGAACCTCAACAAACAGCTACACCTGGAATGGTGTGGTTTGGATCAAAGCATATTTGTGTTTTAGAATTGCCCACAGTTAAAAACGTATTGTTATAAAAATCAAGTCCCAGTATGTAAGATTTACACCCTGGTGCATTACCCAGTGGTGCACAAAATGAATTACAAACAACCTTGCCGTTAAGAGCGTGATAACTTCTACAGGAGCCATGGAAAATGTGCCAATATCAACAATGTCCTCCATGTATATGGTAACAAGCTACTGCTAGTTGCCATGTTCATTGTGTGAAATGGTTTTTGGCACTGTGGTCAAGTCCGCTTGTTTTTTGTCTAAAGTCGCTTGTAAATTCCACAAGTCGCTGAACGTGCAGTTGCTTATTTGGACTCTAAAATAAACAACTATAAACATGAGTAAAGAGACTCACTCACTCACGCTGCTGCACTATGGACACCGTGTACCGACCGGGTGATATCACTCCGCCCCTCCGCATACACACATACTCCCTGAGAGGGAGAGAGAGACAAGACAAACAAACTAAGCATTCCTACCGGCAGGACGGAGTAGTTTTTTGACTAAACTGCCCTCTCTCCAACATAACGAGAAAATAAACTTTACACTTTACTCTGCTATGTTGAATTAACTTACCTGTCCAGCAGAAAGCCTGCAACCTCAGCATCTGTTTTGAATCCTCCATGAATTGTCTCCACTCCACCAGGTAATAATAACTGTGCCGATATAGACTCTCATTTTCTCCCGGTTATTACTTAATTTTTTTCTTGGTTACTTTCTCTTTCCTCTTGCAGGGCAAAGAGCATGGATGGTCCTCCATTTCAACAGAAAACAACACATAGAATGATCTATGGTTGTCTTGTTTTCTACTCCTCCTCCAATGGTATTGTAAAGCGCCGTAAATGCACTGAGGAATGTAAGTTCTGAAGAAGTGACAGATGTGCTAACTACTGATAAATAGCAGCTTTAGGGCAATGGAGACTCAATGCTCATCATTGTCTCCACAATTACATTTTTGTGCATGGTTTTTGTACCCCTCACCCCAAATCTGGAAAAAAAAAATATTTGATCTCCTATAAGTCTCTGGAGGAACCTATATGTATAAAAAATGTAAAAATGCAAAAAAGGAAATCCGCCACTCATCTAACCAAACTGATGCATGCATCTACACCCGCCATTGTTGGAACAATGATTTGGTCCATTGTACCAGCTAACACTTGCAAACAGATCTCACATGGGGCTAGAGATCTAACCCTAACGCTAATGGCGTGATACTTTAATCTTCAAGCAACTAAAAAATCATGTCTCACATTTTTTCTACTTTATTGCATTCTGTGAATTGCCATTCTTAATTCAGGAACCTTTATGTTGAAAGTATGCAGGAATCCAGTGTCAACCACGGAAAGTCATAGGCAATATAATGACAGAAGCAGATAAAGATCAATAGTTAAAATTGGCCTTCTAATACCCACATGCAAACTTACCCATGATACTCCCACCACCATAATAAACTATGGTAAAAATGTGTTCAGGTCGATAGGCAGTGTTAGTTTTCTGCAACACGCAGGCAAAAAAGTTTTAAACTCAGGTGATCAGAGGAGGTTTGCAATGAACCGTTCATGCCAGTGAATGTTCTTTGAACAACAGCTACTACTCATTAAAAAAGGTTGGATTTTTTTGGAGTACATCATTAATAGTGGATTCTTCACCAAATTCTCCCACGTGAGCTGGACTGAATCTCTGATTAACATTCTCCACCAGACAATTTAGCTTAACAGCCTTGTCTTGGTTTGGTCACCTTAATGTCATGCTATTTTCATTTTCTAGGTGATGGAGCTCTGTGGGATGTTAAAAACTTTAAATGTTATATAACCTAACCCTGCTTAAAACTTGTCCACAACTTTGACCCTGTGTGCTTCTTGGTCTTCCTGCTGCTCTCTGCTCAGCAACGTTCACTAAGAAAGCTCTGAGGTCTTCACAGATTAGCTGCATTTATACTGTAGCTGCATTTATGAGATTACATTATGCACTGGTGATTTAAAGGACAATTTTATTTAGGTTTAGAAGAATAAAGTGGGCTAAACGATATGGACAACACATAATATGAAGAAGGTGGGGTATGAATACTTTTGCAAGGCACTGTAGGGTAAATTAAATTGTACAGGTCACAGTATGCACTTATGTCATAGTAATGTACAGGTAGTTGATCAACTGTGATCAACTACCTGTGGATCAGGCTAACCGGCTGAATTCAACCTGAGGCTACAGGTTAGATTAAGTCCCAGGAGGTGATGAGTATAATAATAGGTCTACTGCATTAGGTTAGTGCTGTTCCAGCCTGTCTGTTCTTAAATGTGCCTGAAAGCCCCCGCCATGATTACTGTTGGATGTGGATCTTTGTAAGTGAAAAAATGACTTTAATTCATCATGCAATCAACCAACCATATAATTTAAATAGTTCTATGGAAATTAGTGTAATGCTATGATAATTGCTGTCCAATTCAGTGTAATCCTTTTTTTTTCCTGCTGGTTGGAATTGCTAAATGTTTCACAATAACCTTAAGTGATCGAGGCATTTTAACTGGCTAACAAATTACTTGAAAACAACAAGTCATTGCAAGATGGTTAGTGGAAATGTTGACATTACTTTTTTTTTCAAAATTAAGAAAGAACCTCTAATGTAAAAATAATGCACTGTAAATTTTGGGTTATTTTTTTTTTATAAAGGAAATTGAACATTGTTTAAATAAATGGGGCTCTAGGGAAAACACATGTTTAAACTCAAGACTAAACATGAAGGAAGTCAGCACTTTCATTTTCTGTGTTTTTTTTTTCCATCTGATATACATTCAGGCGGGTCATCGCCCTGTTTGCAACACAACCTTTGTTCTCAGGAGGGCTGAGCGACTATCAGTATTGTATGAGACAAACACACACACACACACACACACACACACACACACACACACGCACAAAGTGATATTTTTTTGTATTTGTGTGTCTGGCCATGTTCACGTGTATTTGCCCTGTGTATGTGGAGGGTGGTGAGGGGGGTGCAGGGGCATTGCTTTCACAGCCCATCACCTTCACTTCCACACCCAATTTGTCATGAGTGTCACGCGTCAGGGTGAAAGCTGAGAGAGTCACCACAAGAAAATGGCTGCTTCCACATTACAAATGGGGAGAGTAACGGGACAGTGGCTCAGCAGAGGGAGTAGTGGTGTGGCCATGTAACCTCACGGGGAAGACAGCAAGAAAATCGAAACAACGAAACTTACAAATAAATAAAACAGAAATTAATTCTCCTCTAGTTTTTGCAACAAAAACAAAACATAAAAAAAAAATCACTATCAGTAACCTGGAAGCAGTTTCCCCCAGAGTTGCGTGGTGGTCATGCTAAGTAAGTGGGTGTGGTAGGTGATGTGGCTGCCAAGGTTTTGACTCTGACTGATGAGCTGTGCGGTTGGTACCGGGCATCTATAAACATCTGCCTCACTGTTGAGTGGCAGGTCATTAGCAGTTTAATCAGATTCCAGCGTTGGTGCTGGTTGTGATTATTGGCTCTTACTAGCCCCTCCCTGACTCTGCATGTCATTACTGCTTTTGATGGCATCTCTTTTAGTTCAATTTTTTCTCACGTTGAGCCATGTGGCCCGTTCCATTTACACCAGGGCTTTAGGTTCTGTTTTGTCCACATTATCATTGCGCTGATTGTAAATCAGTTTCAAAGAATATTACGCAGGAAAGAGAGACTTTAAAATCTGAGATTAAACCACAGCAAAAAGGCCACATGATTGGACTACACAGCGTCTGAGCTGGATTTGTATGTGCAGGTACACATTTCCATGACTTTTTGTGTGGGCCAAATCCGGGCAGTCACAAAAGCCATTACAGGAGGGGTAAGGCTTGTAGCTGGAGGATTATGGAGTATAGAAGTCCATGTTCGTCTCAGGCTGAAAACTATCAGTGACATGCTCACCTGCTGAAATCCCCCAGCATTACTCTTTCAACTGACTGACTTCCCTCTCCAATAATGCTATACACTCAGACACAAAGACCAAGATCCAAGCAAAAAAATGCAGCAACACTCTGTGAAGACCTCAGAGTTATGCGGCCAGAAAACCTCCTCTTTATAAAAGGGTTTGTTCTCTTTCTACTAATAAAATGCACCATTAATGTCCATTAATCTATCAACTATATAATTTCTTTTACCTAAAATGTACAATGTGCAATAAAGCACAGCATGAAGATTTTGTGTGATACATCTACACAAAGTAGTGCATAATTGTGAAGTAGAATCCAAATGTGGGGTGTTCATTTGTTTACATGAAATCCAAAAAGTGTGGTGGTGAAAGGTGTGGTATTCAGCTCCCCCTAAAACCATTATTTTGCAAAAAAAAAAAAAAAGAACTATCACTGCAATAATTCCAAGTGATTTATTTAGCCTATGTCTGCACCAGCTTTGCACATTAAGAGACTGAAATTTTTGCCCATTTGTCTTGCTAAAAAAAATGAGCCCCAGTTATTTAGCAAGATTGGAAGGAGTGCATCAGTTTCTAAATTTGTTTAATTTAAAAATTTCATCTGGACTTTGGTTGGGCCTTTGTAATGAAGAAGTATGATTTTTTGTCTAAACTATTTAAGGTTAAAAAATACTGATTATGAAGAAGAACACACCAACACTTTATTAAATGTTTTATTTTATCCCAAGGGAAATTAGTTTATGTAGTAACTATCACTCTCCAAGAGTTGTTATGAATGGAGATGGCTGTGGGCAGGGGTGACCTGTCCACCTCAACATAGACCTGTGGCGGTCTGTGTTGAGGTGGATCTGCAGACGCCTGTGAGTGAAGACCCTGTTTCTCACTGAATTATAGTTTTGTAGAGGATGCTCAGGGTTTGTCGGTTGCATGAAGCATCCTATACCGTTCCCATTTAGATCGGCTTGTGTGTTTAGGATGTTTGTCCTGTTTAAAGGTAAATCTCTGTCCCGTTCTCAAGTCTTCAGCAGCCAATAACAGGTTGTATTCCAGGATTGCCTTGTATGTAGCTCTGTCCATATTTTCATCAATGCTGACTAGCCTCCCCTCCTTGCTGAAGAAAAAAATCACCTCCACTGATTGATGTCACCACCGTCATGTCTCACCAACTGTTGTGTTCAGGGTGATGTCCTGTGTTCCCTTTTCTGACACGTGGGGGTAGAACACGACTGCAGGTTTAGGATTTTTTTGTTAATTGTGCATAGAATCTATTCTTTTTCACTTCACACATACACAACTCTTTGTGTTGGTTTGTCACATGAAATTCAAGTAAACTGCATTGAAGTTTGTTGTAACGTAAAACATGCAAATGTTGTAGAAATATGAAGACTTCCACAAAGTACTGTCTGTATTATGTGAAAATAATCAAAACAGATACAATCTGCAGAAATGTCTGCAGAGTAGATGTTTGGGGCTGTCGTTTCCTTTTTTTTTTCCCCAGGCCTTTGCTTCAGATGACTCAATTTGCAAAGGAAAAAGCTGGTCTTCCTTTGAACTACAACCTTTCTTTCCTCGCCCTCCCTCCTTCCCGCCCTCTATCCTTCTCGTCTCTTTGGACTGTACTGTGACCTTCACTGGCGTTCCACCTGCAGGAAGCCATGTTTGATTCTCTGTCTGCCGAGACGCCTGCTTGACAGCAGAATGGTGTCATAGGACAGAGTGGAGGAATTTCTCTTTCTCTGTCATCATTAAGGGGCTTCCCCCTACGGTGAGGGGGATGAAAAGTACGATTTAATGTTCTCTGGAGAATGGCAGCAGATGAAAAGCTCAAAGCCCTGCATGCTGGTTTCTGAGTGGGTCACTCCAGCCCTTGCAGCGAATGGGATGTCCCTGAGGAATTTACCATAGACTGGTCTGAAAGGGTGGGGATTAAGACCCTTTTAAGGATGGAAATGTAACAAAAGGAGCACTTTTATGATGTAGCAGCATAAAGTGAGGGGGTCCATTGTGTAACTGATTGCAAAAGATCTTTGAAACAGGCGGCGCTGCTCTGCATGCCCGCCTGGCCCAGTGGGCCTTAAAGGTTTGTACAAAATGACTTGTCTACATTAGGGACAGAGTGGCTCTCGTTTAGAGGGCAGCGTAGAAGATTATTGGTTTGTTTCTATTTTCACCCCTCACTCCTCCCTCTCTGTCCCCTTTTCCTTCATCATTCACTCTGTCCCCTCCGTCTAGTATCAGCGCTGGACTCAAGCGGGCAACAGAGTCCCAGTGAAAGTTGGGTAATTTAGCGCAAGAGGGAAAGTAATTAGCATGGCCTCAGGCGTGGCTCAGCGAGAAAAGGAGGCAGCAGAATGGTTTTGGGTGTGAATGGAAAACACCACCAACTCGGCTTTGTGGCAGAAGCGAACAGATGCTTTGACTGTGCCTACGGCAAAAGCCCATCCTGCAAGAGAAAGGGGAAAGCCTCATCAGGCGTTCTAACATGATATGTGCTCTACAACCAAGGCTCTCAAACTGTGTTACAGGTATCATTGGTAGTGCAGGGGCGCTAATGAAAAAAAAGACAAAGAACAAAAAAGGTATTAATTATTTGCAAGGTGAATTTGATTAAATTAACTGTGATGTAGAGCCATTTATGACCTAAAGCCAAAAAGATTCAGTTTTAGATAGCAATGACTCAAAACAGAAGTGGGATGGAGAACATTTTGACAACTTAATATAGAGCTTGATTTACCCACCAAGAGGATGTAGCTGTAATGGGGCTACCAGCAAGTTGCTAATAGGTAAACAGAAAATGTTAACTTATACCATCCAGGATGTTTTATATGTTGCTGTTGTAGAAACCCAGATAATCACACAGTTTTACATTCCTCATGAACATCAGAGACTCAGTCTTTGAAATGTTTGTCCAAATTGATGGTGCCGCTTAATTCTCTGGCTGCACTTTGTTGCAAAGCTTGCATGAAGGTTTGCCCTTGTCATGGGCTAAATACCTCCAAACAACTCATTTGTTTTTACCTTTTGTCTCAAGAAGGTCGAGAGGTTTAAACATCCAGAAGCAGCTCGGCGTTTTCACTGTCAGCCATCATTGTTCAGGTAAGCCACTCCAAGGACTGGAGGACACATTAATGTGCTGCTGTGTGAAACTGTTTGCAACTTAGGAAAAATCCAATATCTTTGTTTATATTGATTTTGATGCATATCAGTATTGGGATATTTTTTTAACTATTGATTAGATCAAAATGTTAATTATTTGACATCTGTATTAGCAGATAAGATAATAATGTTTTCCTCTGCATCACGGAGATTCAAAAATTCACTGATTGAGTGCTGTGTACGTGAACACGTCTATCCCTTGTGGTGTTGCGAGGGGTGATGGTGCCTATTTCCAGCTGTCAGTGGGCGAGATGTGGGGTACACCCTGGAAAGGTCGCCAGGTTCTCCTTGGGAGAATTTAGAGAGGCCAATCAACCTAACAGTCATGTTTTTTGGACTGTGGGAGAAAGGCGGAGTACCCAGTGACAACAGGGAGAATATGCAACTTCTATGCAAGACCCAGGGCAAGGGTACGACTTGAACCCTGGGAATATATATATATATATATATATATATATATATATATATATATATATATATATATATATATATATATATATGGAATTCATCCATGTTGGGTTTTTAAGGTCAGGGTCTGTGTGAAAATCCTAACTTTCACGTTCGGAACTCCAACTTGAACTTTTTGTTAATTTTAAGAACTTTTCCAAACTTGGAAATTTCAACATCTGATGAATAATTAAACACATAATTAAACTCCATCCACTCATTCAGTCCTAGTAAATGATACTGTTTTTTTGGCTTCATGATATGACATAAACTAATTAGAGTCAAAGTCCTGCTGCAATAACACTTGTATTGTCTGACAACATGATGACAGTTAGGAAGCGTATTTATTGAGGTGGTGCTTGTTTTACAAAGATCAAGAACCACTGTTATTTATTTCCAAAATCCCCCTTTACATTTAGATTGATAGGAAAAAGCCTAATATTTTTAGTGGTTCATCAAAAAAAAACAACAACACACAAATTGCATCAGTTTGGAGCATAACAAAAGCATTTTATAACATGTCTAAGTTTATTTAAGTCGTGAACCTTATAATGATCAAGAAACCCTCCCTGCATGGTATTTGTATGGAGGAAGATTGTTGTTGTGTACCATAACAGTTTTGAGCTACTTGACAGAGAGCACATGGGATTCTAGTGAACACTAGAGGGGGAGCTTACCCATGATGCCTTACTGAGTTGGTCTCAGGGAGGGAGGTGTTCTCAGGGCCCCTCCACCTCCACACCTTTCATCACCCTCCCGTCTAGTGCAGGCAAAGGGAGACCTCCATGGGTCAGGGGTTAAAGGTCAAGAGAAGCAACGGGCCTTTTTATTGTCATTCTCCCAGGAATGAAAGCACTAGTGTTTGCATAAGTGCATGCTTGTTCGTGTGTTTTATTTGGTTTTTGTTTTGAGTTTTTTTTCTGGGTATGTACAGTGGAGTATGTTGGGACAAGGACAAAACATGTTTAACAGTTTTCCGCATTTACTCTCTTAAATCCATTAAAAGTTGTTAAAAACTAGAGTCCTCAAACATACGCCTACATAATATGGGTTTTTAATTACCATGTGTGTGGGTTCAGCAGTAGAAGTGTTTGTACAGAGGTATTTGGGGAGGGGGAGGAGGGTGGGTGCTGAACTGGCTGCTGCTGAGAAGTTTAGGAGGCCTCACACTGAGACGGGAGCCTTTAAAAGGCCTCTGGAGGGAGTGTAATATCAAGAGCAGGATTATTCCCCAATCCCTCTTTTCCTCCCCCCCTCTTAACTCCATCTCGCCTTCTCGTTCTCGTCTCTCTTCAGATGACCCTCATCACCTCCCCTCTCACTCCCAACGTCATTTAAATGTCTAAAGAGTAATTGAATGAATTATCATAAAATTTTGACAAATTCATTGGGCATCTGAGCGAGCCAGACGTTCCCCTTTGTTAGGGTCTAATAAGACATGACATCTGAGATCAGTTCATGTGGTGGCTAGAGCTTTTACATTTTCTCTTGGATTCAGAAAACAAAAGGGCCATAAAGTCTAAGAGAAGGGGGGCAAAACTAAATGCAACACAGACTGCAGACTTTAAAAGAAAATGTGTTGACTCTAGCCAGAATCATGGCATTTATCCACTCTGTACTCCTACATATGCAGACCGTGCTAAATTCTTTTTATAAACTTGTTTTGAAGATAGGCTTCAAAAAACCGAGGCCGGTAGCTGTAGAAGCGAAAAGGGAACTTTTGTGGGGGATGGAATACAGCGCTGCACAGACTGTTTGCGTTGACCTCAGTGTTCCCACATCAAAGGGCCTCCCCAGCCCACTTCCCTCGACTCAAGCTGAAAAGAAGTCTTTAGTTTTGGAGTGGAGGCTTGTGTGTGTGTATATATGTGTTGCAATGGGACCTTCAGGCTGCCTTGTATGCTGCCAACAAGCAACAGAAATACCAACATCCTGGGCTTCTATTGAAACCCTCTGTGCTAAGAGAGATGCCGTAACGTGCATTTTTTCAAAAACATATGATTTCATGTGATTTTTCTTGAGCTTTATGGTCAATGGTGGTTTCATTTTTTTTTAAAGCCCTTTCTTGTAATTCATTAAGCACGCAGCACGTTAACTGAAGCGAGAGGCTAGGGGTCAGAAGGCAATTTGGCATGTTTGGAGGACTTCCATGTTTTTCTCTTGCTAGTCACAGCTGTGCCTCCTCTGGGCAAACGTAGTTAAATCTGCTATGTGTGGAGGTCACATACAGAGAGCACTGAATCCTTGTACCAAATAAATTCAAACAGATATTAGCTCACTAAAGTGTGCATTTTAAATTAGTCAGACAGCATGCAAATATTTTGAATGCTGCTCCCTATGATTATTATGGTGTTTGAAAGTTTGTCAGCTGGATGTGGTCTGGAACATTTCAGTCTTGATGTGAAATTACCTGGGGTACTAGGATTGTTTAAGGGCTATCCAAAGCAAGAGTTGTGTCCACATTCTTGGTTCAAATTGGAGCTTGACAAGGACTGCCCCTTGTCCCAGAGGATGGGGAGCAGGGTGTTTTGTCCAGGAACATCAGGGTCTCATCTTTATATCAGCCATGATCTTTGATGTGTACTGGTGCAGTTCCCTAGTGATTATGAAATAGCCAGGTTGATAGTCAGCTGATCTAAATCTGATGCCATGGTTCTTAACCAGAAATCAATCCCTGTCAATCTCTGCCACAATGGTGTCTTGTTTACTTGTGATGGAAAGACGTAAAGAGAAATAGATAAGGGAGACCTTATCTGCAGTTGTGTGGGACCCAGCAGGTCTGTCATTGTAATAAAAGAAGCAAACTTCTTAAGTTTCGACGTTCAGAAACTCATCCAATAGCTGTGATGCTGCAACGGGATGCACGGTAGAAGCAGCTGAAATTAACCTTCCTGGCTGGCTCGGATCATCCTTTGATAAATGGTGAGGAACTTTTTTTATTTTATATATATTATATTTTATGCTCTATTATATAGACTGAAGTGTAGCCCTTGCTCATCTGCAGTGAAGGAAGTTGGTATCTGCTCAAGATTCCTCCTGGACCGTTCCCTGTATCGGTTTTCTTAACATGTACAGCTAGAAGGTGATAGTTGGGCAGACCGAGAATCCACTTAAGGGAGTTCATGTCCCTTCCATTCTGGGAATGTTTTGGAATAACTCAGAATAATTTGGGGAGTGTTGCTAGGGAGAGGGATGCCTTGGTGACATAATAAATGATAACTAGGCATGCTTACAAGTGGGACTAGAACTTTCTATGATAACAAGTCTGACCTTATCAGTTTTGCATCTTTTTCATCCTTAAGATAGGTTGGCTTTGATTTATTATTTACTAGACCTTCTGGTAAGTGGCCTGTTTCCACTTTGTTACTGTAAAAGTTACTGTGAAATGTATTTTTTTCAACTTCAGGATTGACTTTGATGGAGCATCTTTCACTTTAAGTTTCAGTGCTTTTAACCTGTACTGAAAATAGCATAAGAAAAAAGAAAACCAACAGGCAAAATCTTAGATACCTTGTATAAAACTTTGACTGACTGTGTTAAGCAGGAACATGTCCTCTTCTTACCATCTAAGGATGCGTCCATGCATATAATTCTAATGGTATATCCAGAGCAAACCTTTTAAAAACACATGAACTTAATATTTCAGATATGTGAGGGTGCTTTACTTATTCCCTTCTGTACAAGTTTGAGGCAGATGGGCTCAAACTTGTACAAGAAGGGCGTCAAAAGGCGAGAGGGCATAAAGAGGTCTGGTCATGTAGTCATTCACACATTATTAAAACGTATAGGAAGAATCTTTTATATTGAAATGTACATTGGCTGCCCAACACTAAAACCACACTTTTAGAACTCCCATAAGTTAGGAAAATTGGCTGTGGATTAAACAATTGAATTAGTATACTCGTTTTGTATACGTTTTTTAGGCCTTTTTCCATTCATTGCAATTCTGATTCCTATTTTGGCCACTATTCTCATATGAAAAACAACAGAATATTAGCCATTGTCAAACGAGACCCCCTGCTAGTAGATAAAAGCTACTATATTTCAATAACCATATTTCATTATATTGCAATATTCTCATGTTAGACTATGACCAGACTATGGAAAACAACTCCAAATCATCAATTATCAAGATGACCATGAAAGTTCTTGAGCCTGGATGTGATAGATGGTTTGTATGACAGTTCTCATGCTTCACCAACTGTGTTGGTGCAGTTCGTAAGCACAACAGTTTGAGCCCTTTGTTTTTGAGCTGTTCACAGGAAGAAGAAAAAAAGAAAAAAAGTTTTCCAGTGGTGGCATTTCTGAGCCAAAGCCAGGTAATTTTATCACCATGTTGTAATACAGACAAAATGTGGCATACAATGGTGTTGCTGAAATAAGCAAGAATGTCATAAAAGAGTTGTTACCCTCTTTTAAAATGGCTGTGATGTGTTTTGTGTGGGTGTTTTTTGCATTTTAAGCACAGAGGTGGAACAGAGGTTGATGTTGACCAAGCAGTGATAGACCACTGAGGAGAAAGGATAGAGGAAAAAGTAACAAACTTGAGAAAGTGTTAAGTATGTGGCAGCAGGGTGTTATATTGCCACATTTGCCTACAACGCTGATGTTATTCAGCTGACTTTAAGATGCCAGCATATTATCTGGTACATACACTGGTACAATATGGATCAGCCTCTGTTTGGGTGTCAGGAAATGTAAAAGGGGAAGAGCAACTACTTAAAGCTAAAGCTGGTAATCCTGTACAGAAACACTTTTTGTTATACTGGGTAAAATCATCCTTCGATGAAAAGGAGGTTAAATAAATCAATCTCTGTGGGTGATGCAGGCCTGTAAAAACGAATCCCTGCCATTCGCACAAAAGGGCAGGGATTGGTCAGAGTTTTAGTCGCCACCGTTGTGTTGTTTATTCTATTGGCTGGCCCACCCGGCAATTAATCTGATGTGCACACTTAATGCCAATGTGCGTGCTCGTTCCTTGCTAGTTTCCGCTTGCTGACTTCGCATACACACTTATGGTGTTTATGTATCTGGTTAGCCTAGCAGTTAGGCTAGCGGTAAGTTTTGGTGTTAGCCGTTAATTGCAGCTCTGCTGCTCACTCTGCATACTTTGAACATGGCTGACTGTCATAAGAATCAAACAGCAAACAAGATTATGAGAAAAAGGAGGAAGGCCTCAGTAGAAAGAAATAAGACCAGCGTGGATTTGAGAGATTTTTTTCACGCAATGTCCCTGAAGAGTGGTAGAGCAGGTAATGCACATATGCAGTTATTCTTTTTCTTGTCCCAGGGTTAGCTGCTGCTCCAAATGTTTAAGTGTTTGAATGGTATTAACTCGGGTAATTACTCAGTAGTAGTGGAATCCTTTATGAAATAAAATAACATTTAGATTCAAACCTCTTTTCCAAGAGTGACCTGGCCAAGACAGCAGCATTAACACATACATTACCAATAAACAAAACCAAAGACATAGACACATAAACAGCTTCACATTTCTATAAAAAATAAATAGATTAATAGTTTGAATACACTGGAATTATCTCACAACATTGTTTTGGGATAATGCTGTGTAGCCTATTCATCAGAATTATAAGGTTCATCAGTATCAATCCTTTGACAAGTCAACAAAAAGAGCTGTGCAATATTTTCAGCTGGATTTCAAGTCAGTCACAACCCAGTGAGAGCTTACATTATTGTTCTCTTATTGTGATAGGCTATACTGAGAATGATGAATATTTGGGGGCCCAGGGCATTTTTTTGCACCCTCAGTGGATTTTGACTGACTAAAGACATTTTGCCTAACTTTTTTTCAATATTTCTGGAAGGACATTGACATTATAAAAATATTTTTTTATCACACTTAATTTATTTTGGTTTTGTTTTGGAAGGATATGGGATTGGAAAGTAAAGCATACAACTGAACAGCTGATTTTGTTTTTTTGTATTAAATACAGCTGGTTCTGTATACGGAAGGGATACATTGATGTGGCACATGCGGATGAAGTTCCTTATTGTCGTACGTCATAACCAAAAATGTAGTAGTAGACGATGACTGTACAATGTGCACACATCAAAGTTAAATGGGTGTCAGGAAATGTAAAAGGGGAAGAGCAACTACTTAAAGCTAAAGCTGGTAATCCTGTACAGAAACACTTTTTGTTATACTGGGTAAAATCATCCTTCGATGAAAAGGAGGTTAAATAAATCAATCTCTGTGGGTGATGCAGGCCTGTAAAAACTAACCCCTGCCGTTCGCACAAAAGGGCAGGGATTGGTCAGAGTTTTAGTCACCACCGTTGTGTCGTTTATTCTATTGGCTGGCCCACCCGGCAATTATTCTGATGCGCACACTTAATGCCAATGTGTGTGCTCGTTCCTTGCTAGTTTCCGCTTGCTGACTGCGCATACACACTTATGGTGTTTATGTATCTGGTTAGCCTAGCAGTTAGGCTAGCGGTTAGTTTCGGTGTTAGCCGTTAATTGCACCTCTGCTGCTCACACTGCATACTTTGAACATGGCTGACTGTCATAGGAATCAAACAGCAAACAAGATTATGAGAAAAAGGAGGAAGGCCTCAGTGGAAAGAAATAAGACCAGCGTGGATTTGAGAGATTTTTTTCACGCAATCTCATCTGAAGAGTGGTAGAGCAGGTAATGCGCATGTGCAGTTATTCTTTTTCTTGTTCCAGGGTTAGCTGCTCCAAATGTTTAAGTGTTTGAATGGTATTAACTCGGGTAATTACTCAGTAGTAGTGGAATCCTTTATGAAATAAAATAACATTTAGATTCAAACCTCTTTTCCAAGAGTGACCTGGCCAAGACAGCAGCATTAACACATACATTACCAATAAACAAAACCAAAGACATAGACACATAAACAGCTTCACATTTCTATAAAAAATAAATAGATTAATAGTTTGAATACACTGGAATTATCTCACAACATTGTTTTGGGATAATGCTGTGTAGCCTATTCATCAGAATTATAAGGTTCATCAGTATCAATCCTTTGACAAGTCAACAAAAAGAGCTGTGCAATATTTTCAGCTGGATTTCAAGTCAGTCACAACCCAGTGAGAGCTTACATTATTGTTCTCTTATTGTGATAGGCTATACTGAGAATGATGAATATTTGGGGGCCCAGGGCATTTTTTTGCACCCTCAGTGGATTTTGACTGACTAAAGACATTTTGCCTAACTTTTTTTCAATATTTCTGGAAGGACATTGACATTATAAAAATATTTTTTTATCAGACTTAATTTATTTTGGTTTTGTTTTGGAAGGATATGGGATTGGAAAGTAAAGCATACAACTGAACAGCTGATTTTGTTTTTTTGTATTAAATACAGCTGGTTCTGTATACGGAAGGGATACATTGATGTGGCACATGCGGATGAAGTTCCTTATTGTCGTACGTCATAACCAAAAATGTAGTAGTAGACGATGACTGTACAATGTGCACACATCAAAGTTAAATGTTCTCAGAAACTCTGATCAATCAATAGTATATTTTAAAGAATCTTTGAGTTATTTATTTATAAAGGATAGCCAATAATTGCCACTGTTGGCTTTGTAAAAGTATTGATTCCCCCATGTGTGTTTCTTTTACCTCTGAGTAAATGTGCTCATATTAAATGTTGGAATTTCCTAAACTATTTTTATTTAAGTTGTTCAATTCATAGGATTCATTCTTTCCAAAGTATTTTAAAGATATTTACCAGGCGATCCAATAGATATCACTGACACTATGTACAAAATACTTGACATACTAAATTCAATTTGGGTGTACTGTCCTTCTACTGTTACAGTGCATGTCACCTACAGTATATCTACTGTTTCTTACAACAATAATCACAGAAGTACATTAATACTATATGCATATTTTGTGAAAGCTTAGATGATCATGCTGTGGTTTTGTAAACTATAAAAGGTCTGCTCAAAAGATTTGAGATAACACCTGTGGATGTATTGGAAGGAAACACCCTTAAACACACAACTCCCTTTTGTGACATCTTGAAATCATTTTGTAAATATTTTTGCTTCAACTGTATTATAAAACAATTCTCACTTTTGCTATTTGCTATTTATTGATTTCGAATAATTTAACATTTAAAGGATTTTCTAATCCTTGGCTTGTGTTTTGTTCACAATTTTCACAGCACGGCAAGTTTTTTTGCTGAGCACTTTCATGCTGTTCTGATACAAATCATTCACACATTTCTTTCCACCTGCTCTCTCGCTGACATACTCCAGACTCCCACTGCTTGGGGGTTAAAAATGTGTATTTGCTGACAGGCAAAGAGAGGGCTGCAACCATGTGCCCTACCCTGGCTGGCAAGCGGCTCGATACATCACGGTTATCTCCTTTCTTCTAGCCCCGGCTCCACTCCTGTGCCAAATTGAGCATGTTATTCTCTGCTCCCATCTGATTTCCCCCCAGCTGCCCAGTGACTGAGACTTCTCCTACAATAGATAGAAAGAGAGAGAAAGAGAGAGAGAGAGAGACTGGGAGAGGGACTCTGAAAGCATGTTTCTCCACACAGGCACAATGCCACCAGAGAAACCGTCAAAGAAAACCGTATGCCCTTATAAGCGATCATGGACACACATTTTTAACGCACACACTCAGTGACCCCTATGCTTGCCACCACAAGGCTGCCACTGATCTTCAAATACAGCAGAACATCAATCAGTCCGTGCCTGCCTTTTAGTGTCATTTTTCTTCCTTCCCCTGCCTTTTTGTACTCATCCTCTCATCCTTTTTTTCTGCTCCTTGAGTATTCTTACAGGCGTCTGCTCTTTCTGGCTGAGCCTGCAGAGCATAGGTCATATTTAGTTTATCTCTCAGCTTCTGCTCACATATCACGACTGTGAAATATCCCAAAGAGATAGAACTGGATAATGTATGTAAATCCAAATTGTTGTAGCTCAGGCACCTATTTATTCCACTTTTTTATGGAAATCTTTTTTGGCTTTTCTCTTTCTCGTATAATGGTGCTAACACTGTCCCGCCTCAGAGTCGCTCTGCATCATAAACGTAAATGTTTCATCTCAGGACTGTAACTCCTGATGGTATATGTCAAGAGAGAGAGAAATCTGTGGATATATAAAAATGTCCACATGACAAAAATAATAATAATATGAAGGCTTGTGTTGTTTCATCAAGTATGTCTTCTTTCAGACACTTACAGCTCAATAAATTTTTATTTTGATGAGTGGCTCATGGTTTTTCGTAAAGCATGGGAATTAATCACAGTTCTAAAGTACCATTGTTACTTGCATATAGCATGCAAAGCTACAGATGTATTTTATTGGGATCTTTTTTGTAATAGACCAATACATAACAATGCATAATTTAAAGTGGAAAAAAATATCTTGGTTTCTTAATTTTTTAACAAATAAAAGCCTTAAAAGTGTGGCATACATATGTATTCAGCCAACCTTACTCGGGTTCTATTTAAAAATTCCAGTTGTAATTTATCCTCAGTATGAATACATCTGTTTTGTTCTGGGCTCAGGCTTATTAGAAAAAAGGCATGTCTACACCTGCTTATCCATCACAGGAGGTTGGTGTCTATTTCCGGTGGTCTATGGGCGAGAGGTGGGGTGAATAAGTCGCTAGTCCATCACAGACAAACAAAGGGCAATTTAGAGAAACCAAATTAATCTACCAGTCATGTTTTTTTAGACTGTGGGAGGATGCTGGAGTACCTGCAGAGAACCCATGCATGCACAGGGAGAACAGGCAAGATGCTTTTAGGCAGTTGAGAAGATATAATAGCATAGTTTAACACTGGAGAAACGTGGCTTTCAACGTACTGCTGGAACTCTTTCTTAGGGATTTTCGTAGATGTGACGTATCTGAGAAGAAACTGTTTGGATTCAGACAACAATGGCGGCTCACAGCGAGGAAGCAAGCAGTAACATTGATGCTACTGTTTTATCAGTGTTGTCCAATCTACTGAATATTAATTCTTTAAAAGAACACCAGAGAACGACTTTGAAGGCTTTTGTTAATGGAAACAATGTTTTTGCCCTTCTCCCGACCGGGCTTGGCAAGAGCTTGATCCTCTAAATGTAAAGATGATGGACAAGTGGTTTATCCAATCATATTCAAGGATTTGTGATAAGGCCTCTCCTTCTGAAATACATCTCCAATGGTGCAATCCCAGATGGATGTGTAGAGCTCTGCGGAACGAAATCCATCGGGCCAGAGTCAGGTTACAGGCTACCTACTTACCACTCAGAAACAACCACATCTTTGCTGGTTGTGCAGGAGGCTCCACACAGCTTCTGGTTCTGACTCAGGGTCAGAGATGTACAGCTGAACCATCATGCATCTGTTTGCAGCCAATTTCATGTGTATAAAGTGCAAGACCAAACAATGAGTTGGGGGCACAGCCAGCTGCAGCTTATTTGCATATAATTGACAAGCCCTAAAAACAGCTCATTCTGATAGGAGCTCAAAATAGGTGAAACTGGGGAGGTAAAATCCCACTACCTTCGAATAATTTTGTGCAAAAAAAGTTAATGAGCATATTTTATATTGCCCATAGACCTATCCTAAATGTCTAAAAGGAAATATAATAAGTCACCTTTAAGAGTTTGTGGCAAGATCTGAAATTTATGTTCACAGATGCTCTCCATCCAACCTTTGTCATTTTAAATAAAAAAATTGCAAAGGAGAAATGGCAAGATTTTAAAGCTTTAGACGTGCAAAGCTGGTAGAGACATACCCCAAAAGCAATCGTATGCAGTGAAAGGTGGTTCCAAGCCTTGAGTGAAAATGGCTACATAAATATGTTCACCTGACCGGTAAGATTTTTCTTCATCTCCAAAACAGGTAAATGCTACTTTATGTTTGTGTACCATACACATTCTCAATAAAACACATGGACATTTATGGTTGTAGGATGACAGAATGTAAATAAAGTGCAAGGGGTGTGAATCAAGGTGATGTATATACATTTGCTTTGGATCATGGAGGTTGACCTTCCCTCCATCTAGAAGCTGTACAGGTCCGGGGTCAAAAGAAGGGCAGCTAACATCTACGCAGACCCCACACATTCTGGACACAAACTGTTTAGACTGTTGCCTTCAGCTTGGAAATACAGAGCGCTAAAACCATCTGCCACAGAGACCGTTTATTTTTCCCAGACTGTCATTCTGATGATGAACACTTAAATCGTCCAGATTGAGAGTACCCAGATTGATGCTATACTTATTTGAAATCCAATCCTCTTTCCTGTATACATACTGTGTGTGTGTAAATATATATATATATATATATATATATATATATATATATATATATATATATATAAATGGCTTAATTAAGAGTAATGTGGAACTTTGTGTGAAAAGGGAAATATCATGCTTTTCAGTTCTTCCTTTTCACATTGAAATCATTCAGTTGTGGGCTATTTAAAATAGAACTGAAAATGCTTTGGATTGAATTCATCATTAGTTTGCCCCTACTTCCCCCTTATTTTTCCCCCTGTTCTGAACTACGTTTGAGAACAGTTCGTTTTGGTGTGGTCTCTTTAAATCTAAAGGATGCAGTTCATCCCCCAACCACCTCCATTTAGGAGAGAATTACACTCCACTCCATTTTCTTTTTTTTTTTGGAGTATGCTGTGGGTGTGTGGTGCACCAAAAATAAAAATGGACGAATAGAAAATAGAAAAAACTGAATGGCTTGAAATATATGACCCCATAAAGACTATAAAGATATCTACACAGCTCCTGGACAGACTACATTGAATTTTCTGCACTCCTAGAAACTCCAAGTAAACAACATAGTGTATTTAAGAACTAAAAAGTGTTTTTTGAATGATATGTCCCCTTTAAGCAACTTGCCGATTAAACTTGATTCTGATTGACATATTTCTTTCTTTTTTAAAAAACATACATTGTGTAAATACATTTGCTTTGCACAGTCTTTCAGCTGTTTAAGTGTTTAGTACTTGGCTGTAATTTATTGTCCTGCAACTTAATAATGCTCACATTCAGAGCCCAATTAAGTGTGACTGTGTTTATTTTTAGGTTCATGGCAAACGAATCAAACTTTTCAGTGGAAGAATATTAGACATTCCCTGGCAAGCAGCAGCCTGCCAGCTCAGCCAGCCTGCTGCTTTGGGAGCGTTAGGAACGCTGAACACTTACCCCGCATTGCACATAATCGTGTTTACTTGGTTGAGGTCCCAAAATAAGTGTTATCTTAATTAATAAACAAATTACAAAATAATATAAAAAAAATTGTCAGCATACAAGTTCATCAATTACCAGGATTAGCCGGGCAAGAAGCATGTAATCTACACAGAGACATTTATAGGGCAACGATTATGCCACCTTCCCTTATAAGCCTTTATTGTGATGAAATTTGGAGCAATAAAGCACCTTCCCTTCTCCCTTGACAAATCCTGCACCCCTGCTCAAAATCAAAAGGTGAAGCATTTAGCAGTCCGGCTCTAATGGGTAAAAACCGTGTGACGAATGAATTAACTTACACACTTCCTGTCGTGCCTGAGAGGGCGGAAAGTCGACAAAAAAAAAACAAAAAACCGAGTTTCAAAAAATTGCAAAACATAGGAGTTAGAAAAATTATTCAACTTAAATTGGCCATGAAAATTCACAGGCTGATGCTGTAAGTACATTTTATTATACAGTATATAAAACATTTTGCTTCTGTTGGTCCCGCTCTTGATTTCAGGTACTTCTATGAAATATTGCCACATAAATTACCATATCATCCTGGCACGATTTAAACAGATCCCCCTTTCAATTTTTTTTTTTTTCTTTACTGAGCTGGTAATAATATGCATCGCGGCAATGTGCAGACTAAAAACCATCATTGTCTCATTTTGGATTCTGAGTCCCGCTTTACGTCTCTCCCAACACTTTATTTCTAGTAATCTGCTGATAGAACCTATGGATTATGAGCAGCAGAGCATCATAAGCAGGTTTCTGGCTCTCTCTCACCTGAAAAAAAAAAATTGCAACAGACCCTCAGCTCCCTCGCCCAGCCCAGGATGGGGGCGGAGGGGTGGGTACATGGATAGGATGCACAGGCACGGGAAATCTCCATGTCTTTCCTTTGATATGTATATTACCAACCACTTTCCAAAGCGGATATTTCTCCCCCTTTTTTCTCGTTACAGTAGTCCTTTTTATTGGGGATCAGTTTGTGTTTCCACATCTCACTTATGATACAATGCAGGCACACATCGAAAAGTGCTTTGATATTCTTCAGAGTCTCAGTTTTTGGCTTTACTTCTGCTAGTCTTCCCTGTCTTTCATATCTTAAATATACAGAAATGATTCATTACCATTCCAACATAGAACTGGTTCTGCCTTTTCTTCCCAATTAACGGATGATGGCCGTGACCGTGTTTTAAGTTATCACATCCACCGTTCAGAACCTAAATCACGTCTTTTCATGTCACAATGTCCAGGTGTCAGCAGGTCTAAATGTACCCTCTCTATATCATAGTGCTTCGCTATTGTGTTCTCAATTACCTGGCATAGATATTTCTTCCCCTGCTGAGGTTGATTAACTGTTTCTGGCCGACCATACATCACCGCCTCCTGGACAGCACAGAGAGTGATTGGCAAAACCTTTTGAGAAACTTGCTGTAAATGTCAACAAAGTATTCTCCGCAGGTGTCCTAGCTTCGCTTTATTTTCACACTTGCGTACTTTATGGGCAGATTTATGGCTACGGTTTACATGAGGTGATGGCTTCATCGCTGTTGTACAGTTTCACGAAGGGACACTCGAGGTACGATGCTTTCTCTCTGTCTGTGCCAATTCTTTGGCCTTGCAAAAGTAGTGACACGCCTTAAACTGTCCCGTTTTATTGGCCAAAAGCTTTGGAATCTAGATCAAATCTGACACAAAGTAATAATCTGTGTCTAGCACCTACACAGGACAAAATGGCTGAGTGCTTTTTCAATAGTTACAACTATTTTCCTCAAAAATAGCTGTTTTTGCTCAACTTGGAGCTGAAAGAGCGATAGTTTGAGTAAATTCTACTCTTTTTAGAGAGTGACCGAATGTTATCTGTTTCTTAGTAAAGTTTTCTTCATTTTCAGTAAACTTTACTCAGACAAATTTCTTGTGTACTTGAAACAAAGTTGTGGTTGCTATTTTATACTTTACAATCAAACAAACATGATCAATGAAATATGTAATGAGCCTCACTTATCAAAATATATTTTTTGCAAGGTTATTTTGGGTTTTTCTTGCTTAGACTTTGCTTTCATCAATGTAAGCTGTAGCATATAGACCATTCAGGTAATCAGAGATCTGTTCACTTAGTGTTCCCAAGACCAGAACTAAACAAGGGGAGGTTGCATTTGCTTTCTCTGCTCCTCTGCTGTGGAACCAACTGTCTGAGATGTTGGCCAAAACTACTTGTATCTTTAAATCAGCACTGAAGACATTTCTGCTGCTGTTGCTGGAGCTTACTCATAAACGCCAAAGATCACTTTATCACTCCTATTATGTTTTAGCTTTTTATTTGCTTGGATGTTGTCTTTTTAACATTTCAATCTATTGTGTAATTATGTGTCATGTTTCTGTGCCTTTATGTGATGCTTTTGTGTTTTTTTTATATCTCTGTTCCTTTGTTTTTCCTGAAAAGCACTATGAAAAGACTCTGTGTGAATGGTGCAATACAAATAAACTTGCCTCGCCTCGCCTTATGCAACAGTTTAATTTTTTTTTTCAGTTTTGGTTTTGTTGTACTTTTGAACTAAAGTTATGACTCTGGCAAATTTCCTTAGCAATAAACTATATTCTTTTGTCAGTATTTATTCAGCAGTGGTACAGCTAAATCAATGTATGGCCTAAAAGTAAATTGAACAAATTGTGCACATCAATGAAAGCAAAGTATAACCATGCAGCAAATAATCCAAAAAAACACATGTTTGTTTTCAGGAAAGGAATTGTGAATAGAAAGTTGCTTCGAAAGTTTGGCCTGTACTGCTCCCAAATTATAGTTATTTTTTAAATTAAAAATAGAAATGCAATTAGCATGCAACTGTGTCACTCCCTTTACCCTCAAACAAAAGTAAATACAGTCCACCTACATGTACTGTAATTTCAGTATATATTAACCTCTTCTGTGAAGGTCCACAGAGGTTTGTAGGACAAAATTGGGGAGAAGTATGACGTTTAAAGAGGTGCTCTGCAAAGAATGACACTTGTGCAAACCTGCAAAGAATTTGCATTTGGAAAAGATTGACAGGCCGGTGAAAGAGAGCATTGATGACAAAAAAAGACAGGAGGCTTAATGTTTCTCTGGAGGAGCTGCAGAGCTTTATAGCTCAGGTGGGGAAAGCTGTTGACAGTATAGCCTTCAGTCTAATACTCAACAAACCTGACTTTTAAGGAAGAGTGGCAAAAACAAAGTCATTGTTGAAAGAAAGCCACAAGACATCTTGTTTAAAATTTGCCCCAAGCTATGTAAGGGACACAGCAACCTGTAAAAGAAGATTTTAAAGAAAATGTAGTTCTTTGACGCGTAAAACACGTGAGGAATACATAGATTTTTGTTGCTGGTAATAATCTTCAGTTCTGCTGTTATTCCTGAGAAAGCCGGTTTTATAAAATACTAAGTTATTGGGGCAGAATACAAATACATGCCACACTTTTCAGATATGTTTATGTCAAAAACTTGGTTCTAAAAGTTCTATGGGTGTTAATACCTACTGTTCTGTACAGCACAACAAAATCTCTTTTAAGTTTGTAAAAGTTCTTTTAAATTCATAACCAACACATGAAGAAATGATTATCTAGAAGGTACGATGTCACTTTAAAAGTTGCAACGAGTACCTATTCTCAGCTGTTAGGTGTTCCAACGATGGCATCTGGGAACTACTTCCAAATAATTTATGATTTCCAAAGTCCCCCTCAGCAGGGATTCATTCTGAATTATTTATGTTCTTATATGCTCATGGAGCTCAAACATTTAAGTAGGTGTTGGATGCTCACTTGTAGACGAGGTTAATGCAAAGGCTAGGAGGAGAAAGGACGGCGGCCTCTTGTAATTTAAAGTCAGGGTTTTTATGT
The DNA here is from genome assembly GCF_011125445.2 of Fundulus heteroclitus. Lineage (NCBI taxonomy): Eukaryota > Metazoa > Chordata > Actinopteri > Cyprinodontiformes > Fundulidae > Fundulus > Fundulus heteroclitus. The sequence goes on from NC_046372.1 coordinate 30,015,183, forward strand.
TCCACTCGTTCTCCACAGGAAAAGGGGGAGTCAAAAGACGAAAACGATATGTCTCTTTAAACTGAAAAACACAAAGCAGGAAGTGACTCAGAACACAGCAGAGCAAGAGAGGGAGATTAAGTAGAAAGTTTGGAATTGGGGGATGCGTGTTGTTTTGGCTTGATTTTACTTTGGCTGACTTCTCTGCAGGGCTGCTTTGACTTATTGCTGACAACTCTTGAGTATACGACCCTCTTTTATTAAAGCGGAAAACAGCAATGCTATTAATAAAAGGGTGGAGTGTTTTTATTTGTTGGGTGTGTGGCAGAAGTCAAATTTTTAATCGTGTTTTTGTTTTTCCACAGATGAGAATTGATGGCTGTTTTGAAGCACCTTAAAATGAAAGGGGCTTCAGGTTAATAGTAGCTTATATTTGGTGCAATTTTCTACAGTTAGTCATTTCTAATATCATTAGGGAAATTAGGTGTGAGCTGATTTATTTGTTTTTCCATTTAATAAATCATTTAAAGCCATTCCCCAATCTTGAGCGCACTAGGTGGAAGACGGATAGCCAGCTCGGCTTGCCCTTATAAACAGAAATGCCACATAAATCAGGTAATAAACGTACAACATGTTTTGCATAGCGCTAATTACTAATGTTTTTAATTTGTCCGGTTCGAGGCAGGGTTCTTTTGCCATGTGTCACATCTCATTGCTCTCTGGTGAGTAATGAATGATGCGACTCGGCCTAATTCGTGTTATGGATACTCCCCCTGCTTTGTGTTCTTCATATGCACTAATTAAAATCCCTGCACCAAAAGAAAAAAAAATAGAAGCTATGTAAATGATTTTTTTTTCAGCAATTGTCAGTATATTTTTGTTTCAGCGTAAAAAAAAAAAGAAAGAAAAAAAAAAAAGAAACGTTGATTTTATGTACCACGTGCTGGCTGTATTTATCATCACACAGCACATGCAAACACACAGCACAGTGTCGGCCTTACAAGCCTTATAACTCAAGCCAAGCTCTGTAATTGTGTTGGCAGCGGCATTGTCCTTGCCATAGGATCACTGCTACTATTGTACAGAAAAGGTCTCCTTTCTTGCTGCTCAACAATGTCTAATAAATCCACGGATAGAAAGGCGGGGTGGGGGGGGACACTGATGCCGGGCACTGACTGTGGCACAAAGGAGGAGAATTTGGGAAGAGGCTGTGGAGGATAATGAACAGTATTTTAACTTGGCAGTTTAACCTCCGAGCCTGTCAGGGCTGACCTTTCGCCAACCCCGGCGAGAGTCTGATTTCTCCAGTTTTTCCAGTTTTTCTCTCCCTCCGTCTTTTCGCTCCCTCCCTTCTTGGCTCCCCCTCTTCTCCTGCCCCCTTTCCCCCTCACCTTCTCGTCTCTTTTATTCTTCTGCTGACAGAGAGTGTACTGAAGTAAAAGAGATGAAGAGAGAGAGAGAGAGAGAGAGAGAGATGGAGAGTGTGTGTGTTGGTGGTTGGGGGGGGGGGGGGGGGGGGGGGGTTTCCCACG